>NC_069502.1:1047130605-1047430605 GCF_027579735.1 Bombina bombina
GAATCTCTACGACCGATAACAGAGAACCTATGAAATAGACCCCGTAGAAGGAGATCATTGAATTCAAATAGGCAATACTCTCCTCACATCCCTCTGACATTCACTGCACGCTGAGAGGAAAACCGGGCTCCAACCTGCTGCGGAGCGCATATCAACGTAGAATCTAGCACAAACTTACTTCATCACCTCCATAGGAGGCAAAGTTTGTAAAAACTGATTTGTGGGTGTGGTGAGGGGTGTATTTGTAGGCATTTTGAGGTTTGGGAAACTGTGCCCCTCCTGGTAGGAATGTATATCCCAAACGTCACTAGCTCATGGACTCTTGCTAATTACATGAAAGAAATTTAGTTTATGTCTTGGAAGTTTGTGTTGTTATTAGCAATTTCTGCTGCCAGGTTTCCTTATCTTAGTACTTTTTTTTTTTGGATTACAACAGTCAGGATATTCTTTTTCCTTGTCATAATCCAAAGTATTCAACTGATGGTCTCTTACTTGTTTTAGGTGATATAAGAGCATTTGTATTCTATGTACAAATTTTAAAGGTTTTTGGACAAATCTTCAGAAGGCCACAGCTGTTTCTTTAGCTTCTTGGCTAAAACTTTGTTTAAAATACAGAAAGTAGCTTTGTTTACTAAGACTTATTTGGAGGTGGGATAGTCTTTTCCAAACTATATTGTTGTCCAATCTACTAGAGCAATTTCTGCTTCTTAGGTTTTCAAGAACGAGACTGATATTGTGCAAGTTTGCAAGGAAGCAACTTGTTTTTTTTCATTCATTTACTACAATGTGTTTGGCAGGAAAGTCCTTCAAACCTCAGCGTCTTATACTTAGGTGCCTGTTTAAAAAAGTTTGGCCCCGCCCAATAACATATGGACTCCACAGCTTGGTTATTATTATTATTATTATTATTCTTTATTTATAAAGGGCGAACAGATTCCGCAGAGCTGCCCATGGGTACAAGGATAACAGTACAATGGAGAAACAATACGATAAGACAAAATTCTACAGACAAATACAGGGGGAATTGAGGGCCCTATTCCCGTGGGAACTTACAATCTAGATGGGTAGGAGGATGGGAAACAGGAGGTGGGGACTGCAAAGGTGAGAATGATGATAGTGAAGAGTTAAATGAGGGAAACTGTTAGGTAAATGAATTTTATTTGTAATTGAGTTGGGTGATAAGCTTCCATGAACAAAAAGGTCTTTAGGGAGTGTTTAAAGGAGGAAAGGTTAGGGGAAAGTCTGACCGCTCGAGGAAGAGCATTCCAGAGGGTTGGTGCTGCACGAGAGAAGTCCTGTAGTCTAGCATGGGAGGAGGTGAGGGTAGAGGACACAAGGAGCAGGTCTTTGTTGGATCTTAGGGGGCGTGCTGGAGTATATTTGTTGATGAGTGAGGACAGGTAGGGTGGGGCAACATTGGTGAGGGCTTTGTATGTCAGGGTGAGAATTTTGAATTTAATTCTGCTGTGACTGGAGAGCCAGTGAAGGGACTCACAGAGAGGTGCAACAGAGCGTCGGGAGTGGTGGATTAGCCTGGCAGAGGTATTTAGGATGGATTGAAGGGGGAGAGAGGGAGGCCAGTTAGTAGGTTATTACAGTAGTCAAGTCGGGAAATTACCAGGTAGTGGATTAGCTGTTTAGTAGTTTCAGCGCTCAGAAATGGATGAATTTTGAAGATATTGCATAGTTGGTTGCGGCAGGATGAAGAGAGCAATTGGATGTGGGGAATGAAGGACAGATTTGAGTCAAGTGTGACTCCAAGGCAGCGAACTTGGAGTGATGGGAAGATAGTGGTGCCGCCAACAGTGATAGAAAAAATAGAAACATTGTATTAGTTTCTAGGAGTAATGGCTCATGGACTTTCACCACTTTATGAAAGATAACAACATTTATGCTTACATTTATTTCTTCCATGGTGGTGGTGAGTCCACGAGACACACATTTTTCACTATTTTTTTTTTTTTTTTTTAAATCTGGCTGCTGTTCTGGTTTGCACCTCATTTTCCCTGCTTTGTTCTTTTCTACTTCTCCTTGCTTGGCTATCTGTGAGACTAACATACCAGTGAGATGGGAGGAATTAAAGGGACAGTACACTATAAAATTGTTTCTCCCTTAATGTGTTTCCAATAACTTTTTTATCAGATGCAGAGTATAAAATGCATGCATTTAAGGCTTATTTGTGTATATGAATTAGCCTATTTTGTGTTTTGAAGCCACAACCTAATAAAATGGGTTGAGCTTGTAGGTATAATCAGATCTCATTACTTTATCACACTGTGTACATATACATGCTTCTTTATCTTATATCTGTCCATAAACCAATCACCAATACTTGGAGAGAACAATGGAAAATTTAAATTGTATTACCTTATCTCTTCTATACACTCCTGGGAATGTAATTTCTTCTACTGGCTGTGTTTACACAGCTTGGCCTCGAGGCCAAAAACTTTCAGGATGGGTGGGGATACCACAGGCTAAATAAACTATTTCAAATGCTAATATGAGGGTAAAGGAAATACTTGTAAACAATTTAATACTCTCCAGCAGGTAAAGTGGATCATTGGGAACAAATTAAAGGGGAGAAAATGTTTGAATACACTGTCCCTTTAAGTACTCTTTGAGTTTTGGGAATCTGCCTCTTCTTAGTAGCCAGGAGTTGAATTCACAGGAGTAATGGCTAGTGGAGTCTCACCACTATGAAAGAAATTATTTTATCAGCTAAGCATTTTATTATTATTATTATTATTAACTCGCACAGATCTAGATTTGATAGTAAGTTTTTAATATTACCAATTTCAAGATTGAAGACTCGACATTGAGTCATGTTGCTCTGGGAACAGATCAATTTAATACAAACACACACATAAAAAATGCTTGTCACTCTTCTAGCAGAGATCAGATCTTATCTTCCATGGTAATTCAGTAACACTAAGGTACATACCAGTCATATAAGTGTAAGCTTTTGCCTTTGTATATGTAAATAAAAACTTCTGAACAAACGTTCAGCAGTGTTCATCTGGAAATAGCCAAAGGCACCACTGCCCCTGGATTATTTTGCTACCCTTGAAATGTACACTTCCATGTACAGTATACAGCCAGTCTGAAGAAAATAAGAAATAATGTATGCTCTTTAGAAAAATAAAGGTAAAATGCTTGGGGATTTCTTTCATGTAATTGGCAAGAGTCCATGAGCTAGTGACGTATGGGATATACAATCCTACCAGGAGGGGCAAAGTTTCCCAAACCTCAAAATGCCTACAAATACACCCCTCACCACACCCACAATTCAGTTTTACAAACTTTCGGTTTATAAACCTCATGTAGTTATTCCAGAGGTTTTTCCAGTTCCTGATGCTATTTCAGATATGATTTCAAAGGAATGGAATAGACTGGGCACTTCTTTTACTCCTTCTTCAAGGTTTAAAAAATGGTATCCTTTGCCTACTGATAGATTGGAGTTTTTTTGTAGGTCAGTTCAGATAGACTTATCTGCTATCCTGTTCTAAAATCTTATTTAGACTTTTCTATTTAATACTACAGGATAGTTGCTAAGTGTCCTGTCATTGGGGCTTTGTTCAAGCTTAGTTAGGATATATCCAGTGTTTAAACCTATTTCTCTTCTTTGAAACATTAATTAGATTTTTACAAGCTTTCAGGTTTCTCCTTTCAAACCTATGCCTGCTATGGACAACATAATTTATGTAAGAACTTACCTGATAAATTCATTTCTTTCATATTAGCAAGAGTCCATGAGCTAGTGACGTTTGGGATATACATTCCTACCAGGAGGGGCAAAGTTTCCCAAACCTCAAAATGCCTACAAATACACCCCTCACCACACCCACAAATCAGTTTAACGAATAGCCAAGAAGTGGGGTGATAAGAAAAAAGTGCGAAAGCATAAAAAATAAGGAATTGGAATAATTGTGCTTTATACAAAAAAAATCATAACCACCACAAAAAGGGTGGGCCTCATGGACTCTTGCTAATATGAAAGAAATGAATTTATCAGGTAAGTTCTTACATAAATTATGTTTTCTTTCATGTAATTAGCAAGAGTCCATGAGCTAGTGACGTATGGGATAATGACTACCCAAGATGTGGATCTTTCCACGCAAGAGTCACTAGAGAGGGAGGGATAAAATAAAGACAGCCAATTCCGCTGAAAAATAATCCACACCCAAAATAAAGTTTAAATTTTATAATGAAAAAAACTGAAAACATAAGCAGAAGATTCAAACTGAAACAGCTGCCTGAAGTACTTTTCTACCAAAAACAGCTTCAGAAGAAGAAAACACATCAAAATGGTAGAATTTAGTAAAAGTATGCAAAGAAGACCAAGTTGCTGCTTTGCAAATCTGATCAACCGAAGCTTCATTCCTAAACGCCCAGGAAGTAGAAACTGACCTAGTAGAATGAGCTGTAATCCTTTGAGGCGGAGTTTTACCCGACTCGACATAAGCATGCTGAATTAAAGATTTCAACCAAGATGCCAAAGAAATGGCAGAGGCCTTCTGACCTTTCCTAGAACCGGAAAAGATAACAAATAGACTAGAAGTCTTTCGGAAATTCTTAGTAGCTTCAACATAATATTTCAAAGCTCTAACTACATCCAAAGAATGCAATGATTTCTCCTTAGAATTCTTAGGATTAGGACATAATGAAGGAACCACAATTTCTCTACTAATGTTGTTGGAATTCACAACCTTAGGTAAAAATTCAAAAGAAGTTCGCAACACCGCCTTATCCTGATGAAAAATCAGAAAAGGAGACTCACAAGAAAGAGCAGATAATTCAGAAACTCTTCTGGCAGAAGAGATGGCAAAAAGGAACAAAACTTTCCAAGAAAGTAATTTAATGTCCAATGAATGCATAGGTTCAAACGGAGGAGCTTGAAGAGCCCCCAGAACCAAATTCAAACTCCAAGGAGGAGAAATTGACTTAATGACAGGTTTTATACGAACCAAAGCTTGTACAAAACAATGAATATCAGGAAGATTAGCAATCTTTCTGTGAAAAAGAAAAGAAAGAGCAGAAATTTGTCCTTTCAAGGAACTTGCAGACAAACCTTTCTCCAAACCATCCTGAAGAAACTGTAAAATTCTCGGAATTCTAAAAGAATGCCAGGAAAAATGATGAGAAAGACACCAAGAAATATAAGTCTTCCAGACTCTATAATATATCTCCCTAGATACAGATTTACGAGCCTGTAACATAGTATTAATCACAGAGTCAGAGAAACCTCTTTGACTAAGAATCAAGCGTTCAATCTCCATACCTTTAAATTTAAGGATTTGAGATCCTGATGGAAAAAAGGACCTTGCGACAGAAGGTCTGGTCTTAACGGAAGAGTCCACGGTTGACAAGAGGCCATCTGGACAAGATCCGCATACCAAAACCTGTGAGGCCATGCTGGAGCTACCAGCAGAACAAACGAGCATTCCTTCAGAATCTTGGAGATCACTCTTGGAAGAAGAACTAGAGGCGGAAAGATATAAGCAGGATGATACTTCCAAGGAAGTGACAATGCGTCCACTGCTTCCGCTTGAGGATCCCTGGATCTGGACAGATACCTGGGAAGTTTCTTGTTTAGATGAGAGGCCATCAGATCTATTTCTGGAAGTCCCCACATTTGAACAATTTGAAGAAATACCTCTGGGTGAAGAGACCATTCGCCCGGATGCAACGTTTGGCGACTGAGATAATCCACTTCCCAATTGTCTATACCTGGGATATGAACCGCAGAAACTAGACAGGAGCTGGATTCCGCCCAAACCAGAATCCGAGATACTTCTTTCAGAGCTAGAGGACTGTGAGTCCCTCCTTGATGATTGATGTAAGCCACAGATGTGACATTGTCTGTCTGAAAACAAATGAACGATTCTCTCTTTAGAAGAGGCCAAGACTGAAGAGCTCTGAAAATTGCACGGAGTTCCAAAATATTGATCGGTAATCTCACCTCCTGAGATTCCCAAACCCCTTGTGCCGTCAGAGACCCCCACACAGCTCCCCAACCTGTAAGACTTGCATCTGTTGAAATTACAGTCCAGGTCGGAAGAACAAAAGAAGCCCCCTGAACTAAATGATGGTGATCTGTCCACCACATCAGAGAGTGTCGTACAATCGGTTTTAAAGATATTAATTGAGATATCTTCATGTAATCCCTGCACCATTGGTTCAGCATACAGAGCTGAAGAGGTCGCATGTGAAAACGAGCAAAGGGGATCGCGTCCGATGCAGCAGTCATAAGACCTAGAATTTCCATGCATAAGGCTACCGAAGGGAATGATTGTGACTGAAGGTTTCGACAAGCTGATATCAATTTTAGACGTCTCTTGTCTGTCAAAGATAGAGTCATGGACACTGAATCTATCTGGAAACCCAAAAAGGTTACCCTTGTCTGAGGAATCAATGAACTTTTTAGTAAATTGATCCTCCAACCATGATCTTGCAGAAACAACACAAGTCGATTCGTATGAGATTCTGCTAAATGTGAAGACTGAGCAAGTACCAAGATATCGTCCAAATAAGGAAATACCACAATACCCTGTTCTCTGATTACAGACAGAAGGGCACCGAGAACCTTTGTAAAAATTCTTGGAGCTGTTGCTAGGCCAAATGGCAGAGCCACAAACTGGTAATGCTTGTCTAGGAAAGAGAATCTCAGAAACTGATAGTGATCTGGATGAATCGGAATATGCAGATATGCATCCTGTAAATCTATTGTAGACATATAATGCCCTTGCTGAACAAAAGGCAGGATAGTCCTTACAGTTACCATTTTGAATGTTGGTATCCTTACATAACGATTCAATATTTTTAGATCCAGAACTGGTCTGAAGGAATTCTCCTTCTTTGGTACAATGAAGAGATTTGAATAAAACCCCAGCCCCTGTTCCAGAACTGGAACTGGTATAATTACTCCAGCCAACTCTAGATCAGAAACACATTTCAGAAATGCTTGAGCCTTCGCTGGATTTACTGGGACACGGGAAAGAAAAAATCTCTTTGCAGGAGGTCTTATCTTGAAACCAATTCTGTACCCTTCTGAAACAATGTTCTGAATCCAAAGATTGTGAACGGAATTGATCCAAATTTCTTTGAAAAAACATAATCTGCCCCCTACCAGCTGAGCTGGAATGAGGGCCGCACCTTCATGTGGACTTAGGAGCTGGCTTTGATTTTCTAAAAGGCTTGGATTTATTCCAGACTGGAGATGGTTTCCAAACTGATACCGCTCCTGAGGATGAAGGATCAGGCTTTTGTTCCTTGTTGTGACGAAAGGAATGAAAACGATTATTTGACCTGAATTTACCTTTAGACTTTTTATCCTGAGGTAAAAAAGTTCCTTTCCCTCCAGTAACAGTTGAGATAATAGAATCCAACTGAGAACCAAATAATTTATTACCCTGGAAAGAAAGGGAAAGCAAAGTAGACTTAGAAGACATATCAGCATTCCAAGTTTTAAGCCTTAAAGCTCTTCTAGCTAAAATAGCTAGAGACATATACCTGACATCAACTCTAATGATATCAAAGATGGCATCACAAATAAAATTATTAGCATGTTGAAGCAGAATAATAATGCTATGAGAATTATGATCTGTAACTTGTTGCGCTAAAGCTTCCAACCAAAAAGTAGAAGCTGCAGCAACATCCGCTAAAGATATAGCAGGTCTAAGAAGATTACCGGAACACAAATAAGCTTTTCTTAGAAAGGATTCAATTTTCCTATCTAAAGGTAAAGTACCATCTGCCGTAGGAATAGTAGTACGCTTAGCAAGAGTAGAGACAGCCCCATCAACCTTAGGGATTTTGTCCCAAAACTCTAATCTGTCAGATGGCACAGGATATAATTGCTTAAAACGTTTAGAAGGAGAAAATGAATTACCCAAATTATTCCATTCCCTGGAAATTACTTCAGAAATAGCACCAGGAACAGGAAAAACTTCTGGAATAACTACAGGAGATTTAAAAACCTTATCTAAACGTTTAGATTTAGTATCAAGAGGACCAGAATCCTCAATTTCTAATGCAATTAGGACTTCTTTAAGTAAAGAACGAATAAATTCCATTTTAAATAAATATGAAGATTTATCAGCATCAACCTCTGAGACAGAATCCTCTGAACCAGAAGAACCACTATCAGAATCAGAATGATGATGTTCATTTAAAAATTCATCTGAACAATGAGAAGTTTTAAAAGACTTTTTATGTTTACTAGAAGGAGGAATAACAGACATAGCCTTCATAATGGATTTAGAAACAAAATCTCTTATGTTATCAGGAACACTCTGAGTATTAGATGTTGACGGAACAGCAACAGGTAATGGAACTTTACTAAAGGAAATATTATCTGCATTAACAAGTTTGTCATGACATTCAATACAAACAACAGCTGGAGGAACAGCTACCAAAAGTTTACAGCAGATACACTTAGCTTTGGTAGCTCCAGCACCAGGCAGCGATTTTCCAGAAGTATCTTCTGACTCAGTTGCAACGTGGGACATCTTGCAATATGTAATAGAAAAAACAACATATAAAGCAAAATTAATCAAATTCCTTAAATGACAGTTTCAGGAATGGGAAAAAATACCAGTGAACAAGCTTCTAGCAACCAGAAGCAATAAATAATGAGACTTAAATAATGTGGAGACGAAAGTGACGCCCATATTTTTTTAGCGCCAAATAAGACGCCCACATTATTTGGCGCCTAAATGCTTTTGGCGCCAAAAATGACGCCACATCCGGAACGCCGACACTTTTGGCGCAAAAGAACGTCAAAAAATGACGCAACTTCCGGCGACACGTATGACGCCGGAAACAGAAAAAAAATTTTGCACCAAAAAAGTCCGCGCCAAGAATGACGCAATAAAATGAAGCATTTTCAGCCCCCGCGAGCCTAACAGCCCACAGGGAAAAAGTCAAATTTTAAGGTAAGAAAAAAATGATTCAAATGCATTATCCCAAATATGAAACTGACTGTCTGAAAATAAGGAATGTTGAACATCCTGAGTCAAGGCAAATAAATGTTTGAATACATATATTTAGAACTTTATAAAAAAGTGCCCAACCATAGCTTAGAGTGTCACAGAAAATAAGACTTACTTACCCCAGGACACTCATCTACATGTTGTAGAAAGCCAAACCAGTACTGAAACGAAAATCAGTAGAGGTAATGGTATATATATAAGAGTATATCGTCGATCTGAAAAGGGAGGTAAGAGATGAATCTCTACGACCGATAACAGAGAACCTATGAAATAGACCCCGTAGAAGGAGATCATTGAATTCAAATAGGCAATACTCTCCTCACATCCCTCTGACATTCACTGCACGCTGAGAGGAAAACCGGGCTCCAACCTGCTGCGGAGCGCATATCAACGTAGAATCTAGCACAAACTTACTTCACCACCTCCATAGGAGGCAAAGTTTGTAAAAACTGATTTGTGGGTGTGGTGAGGGGTGTATTTGTAGGCATTTGGAGGTTTGGGAAACTGTGCCCCTCCTGGTAGGAATGTATATCCCAAACGTCACTAGCTCATGGACTCTTGCTAATTACATGAAAGAAATTTAGTTTATGTCTTGGAAGTTTGTGTTGTTATTAGCAATTTCTGCTGCCAGGTTTCCTTATCTTAGTACTTTTTTTTTTGGATTACAACAGTCAGGATATTCTTTTTCCTTGTCATAATCCAAAGTATTCAACTGATGGTCTCTTACTTGTTTTAGGTGATATAAGAGCATTTGTATTCTACGTACAAATTTTAAAGGTTTTTGGACAAATCTTCAGAAGGCCACAGCCGTTTCTTTAGCTTCTTGGCTAAAACTTTGTTTAAAATACAGAAAGTAGCTTTGTTTACTAAGACTTATTTGGAGGTGGGATAGTCTTTTCCAAACTATATTGTTGTCCAATCTACTAGAGCAATTTCTGCTTCTTAGGTTTTCAAGAACGAGACTGATATTGTGCAAGTTTGCAAGGAAGCAACTTGTTTTTTTTCATTCATTTACTACAATGTGTTTGGCAGGAAAGTCCTTCAAACCTCAGCGTCTTATACTTAGGTGCCTGTTTAAAAAAGTTTGGCCCCGCCCAATAACATATGGACTCCACAGCTTGGTTATTATTATTATTATTATTATTCTTTATTTATAAAGGGCGAACAGATTCCGCAGAGCTGCCCATGGGTACAAGGATAACAGTACAATGGAGAAACAATACGATAAGACAAAATTCTACAGACAAATACAGGGGGAATTGAGGGCCCTATTCCCGTGGGAACTTACAATCTAGATGGGTAGGAGGATGGGAAACAGGAGGTGGGGACTGCAAAGGTGAGAATGATGATAGTGAAGAGTTAAATGAGGGAAACTGTTAGGTAAATGAATTTTATTTGTAATTGAGTCGGGTGATAAGCTTCCATGAACAAAAAGGTCTTTAGGGAGTGTTTAAAGGAGGAAAGGTTAGGGGAAAGTCTGACCGCTCGAGGAAGAGCATTCCAGAGGGTTGGTGCTGCACGAGAGAAGTCCTGTAGTCTAGCATGGGAGGAGGTGAGGGTAGAGGACACAAGGAGCAGGTCTTTGTTGGATCTTAGGGGGCGTGCTGGAGTATATTTGTTGATGAGTGAGGACAGGTAGGGTGGGGCAACATTGGTGAGGGCTTTGTATGTCAGGGTGAGAATTTTGAATTTAATTCTGCTGTGACTGGAGAGCCAGTGAAGGGACTCACAGAGAGGTGCAACAGAGCGTCGGGAGTGGTGGATTAGCCTGGCAGAGGTATTTAGGATGGATTGAAGGGGGAGAGAGGGAGGCCAGTTAGTAGGTTATTACAGTAGTCAAGTCAGGAAATTACCAGGTAGTGGATTAGCTGTTTAGTAGTTTCAGCGCTCAGAAATGGATGAATTTTGAAGATATTGCATAGTTGGTTGCGGCAGGATGAAGAGAGCAATTGGATGTGGGGAATGAAGGACAGATTTGAGTCAAGTGTGACTCCAAGGCAGCGAACTTGGAGTGATGGGAAGATAGTGGTGCCGCCAACAGTGATAGAAAAAATAGAAACATTGTATTAGTTTCTAGGAGTAATGGCTCATGGACTTTCACCACTTTATGAAAGATAACAACATTTATGCTTACATTTATTTCTTCCATGGTGGTGGTGAGTCCACGAGACACACATTTTTCACTATTTTTTTTTTTTTTTTTTAAATCTGGCTGCTGTTCTGGTTTGCACCTCATTTTCCCTGCTTTGTTCTTTTCTACTTCTCCTTGCTTGGCTATCTGTGAGACTAACATACCAGTGAGATGGGAGGAATTAAAGGGACAGTACACTATAAAATTGTTTCTCCCTTAATGTGTTTCCAATAACTTTTTTATCAGATGCAGAGTATAAAATGCATGCATTTAAGGCTTATTTGTGTATATGAATTAGCCTATTTTGTGTTTTGAAGCCACAACCTAATAAAATGGGTTGAGCTTGTAGGTATAATCAGATCTCATTACTTTATCACACTGTGTACATATACATGCTTCTTTATCTTATATCTGTCCATAAACCAATCACCAATACTTGGAGAGAACAATGGAAAATTTAAATTGTATTACCTTATCTCTTCTATACACTCCTGGGAATGTAATTTCTTCTACTGGCTGTGTTTACACAGCTTGGCCTCGAGGCCAAAAACTTTCAGGATGGGTGGGGAAACCACAGGCTAAATAAACTATTTCAAATGCTAATATGAGGGTAAAGGAAATACTTGTAAACAATTTAATACTCTCCAGCAGGTAAAGTGGATCATTGGGAACAAATTAAAGGGGAGAAAATGTTTGAATACACTGTCCCTTTAAGTACTCTTTGAGTTTTGGGAATCTGCCTCTTCTTAGTAGCCAGGAGTTGAATTCACAGGAGTAATGGCTAGTGGAGTCTCACCACTATGAAAGAAATTATTTTATCAGCTAAGCATTTTATTATTATTATTATTATTATTATTAACTCGCACAGATCTAGATTTGATAGTAAGTTTTTAATATTACCAATTTCAAGATTGAAGACTCGACATTGAGTCATGTTGCTCTGGGAACAGATCAATTTAATACAAACACACACATAAAAAATGCTTGTCACTCTTCTAGCAGAGATCAGATCTTATCTTCCATGGTAATTCAGTAACACTAAGGTACATACCAGTCATATAATGCTAAGCTTTTGCCTTTGTATATGTAAATAAAAACTTCTGAACAAACGTTCAGCAGTGTTCATCTGGAAATAGCCAAAGGCACCACTGCCCCTGGATTATTTTGCTACCCTTGAAATGTACACTTCCATGTACAGTATACAGCCAGTCTGAAGAAAATAAGAAATAATGTATGCTCTTTAGAAAAATAAAGGTAAAATGCTTGGGGATTTCTTTCATGTAATTGGCAAGAGTCCATGAGCTAGTGACGTATGGGATATACAATCCTACCAGGAGGGGCAAAGTTTCCCAAACCTCAAAATGCCTACAAATACACCCCTCACCACACCCACAATTCAGTTTTACAAACTTTCGGTTTATAAACCTCATGTAGTTATTCCAGAGGTTTTTCCAGTTCCTGATGCTATTTCAGATATGATTTCAAAGGAATGGAATAGACTGGGCACTTCTTTTACTCCTTCTTCAAGGTTTAAAAAATGGTATCCTTTGCCTACTGATAGATTGGAGTTTTGGGAAAAGATCCCCAAAGTTGATGGGGCCATCTCTACTCTTGCTAAATGTACTACTATTCCTACGGAAGATAGTACTTCTTTTAAAGATCCTTTAGATAGGTAGCTTGAATCTTATCTAAGGAAAGCTTATTTATGTTCAGGTCATCTTCTTAGGCCTGCTATTTCTTTGGCTGATGTTGCAGCTGCCTCAACTTTTTCGTTGGAGACTTTAGCGCAACAAGTATCGGATCATAATGTGTATAGCATTGTTAAATTAATTCAACATGCTAATAATTTCATTTGTGATGCCATTTTTGATATTATCAGAATTGATGTTAGATATATGTCTTTAGCTATTTTAGCTAGAAGAGCTTTATGGCTTAAATCTTGGAATGCTGATATGACTTCTAAATCGACATTGCTATCTCTTTCTTTCCAAGGTAATAAATTATTTGGTTCTCAGTTGGATTCTATCATTTCAACTGTTACTGGGGGGAAGGGAGCTTTTTTGCCTCAGGATAAAAAATCTAAGGGTACATTTAAAGCTTCTAACCGTTTTCGTTCCTTTCAATAAAATAAGGAACAGAAACCTAATCCTTCCCCTAAGGAATCTGTCTCCAATTGGAAGCCTTCCTCAATCTGAAATAAACCTAAGCCATTTAAGATATCTAAACCAGCCCCCAAGTCCGCATGAAGGTGCGTCCCTCATTCCAGCTCAGCTGGTAGGTGGCAGATTCAAAGTTTTCATCAGTCCAAAATCATTGGATTCAGAACATTGTCTCTCAGGGATACAGAATAGGTTTCATAGTAAGACCGCCTGTGAGGAGTTTCTTTCTCTCACGCATTCCAGTGAACCCAGAGAAAGCGCAGGCTTTCCTGAAGTGTGTTTCAGACCTTGAGTTATCTGGGGTAATCGTGCGAGTTCCTTTTCAGGAACAGGGTATGGGGTTTTATTCAAATCTGTTCATTGTCCCAAAGAAAGAAAATTCATTCAGACCATTCAGATCTAAAAGTCTTGAATCGTTATGTAAGAGTACCAACATTCAAAATGGTGACTATAAGGACTATTCTGCCTTTTGTTCAGCAAGGGCATTATATGTCCACAATAGACTTACAGGATGCATATCTTCATATTCCGATTCATCCAGATCACTATCAGTTCCTGAGATTCTCTTAACTAGGCAAGCATTACCAATTTATTGCTCTTCCTTTTGGCCTAGCGACAGCTCCAAGGATCTTTTCAAAGGTTCTTGGTGCCCTACTCTCTGTAATCAGAGAGCGGGGTATTGCGGTGTTTCCTTATTTGGATGATATCATGGTACTTGCTCAGTCTTTACGTTCTTCAGAATCTCACACAAATCAACTAGTGTTGTTTCTTCAAAGACATGGTTGGAGGATCAATTTACCAAAAAGTTCTTTGATTCCTCAGACAAGGGTAACCTTTTTAGGTTTCCGAATAGATTCAGTATCCATGACTTTGTCTCTAACAGACAAGAGATGTCTGAAATTGGTTGCAGCCTGTCGGAACCTTCAGTCTCAGTCATTCCCTTCAGTAGCTATGTGCATGGAGGTTTTATGTCTCATGACTGCAGCATTGGACGCGATCCCCTTTGCTCGTTTTCACATGAGACCTCTTCAGCTTTGTATGCTGAACCAATGGTGCAGGGATTATACAAGGATATCACAATTAATATCCTTAAATCCCAATGTTCGACTATCTCTGACTTGGTGGTTAGATCACCATTGTATAGTTCAAGGGGCCTCTTTTGTTCGTCTAACCTGGACTGTGATCATAACAGATGAGAGTATTTCAGGTTGGGGAGCTGTCTGGGGATCTTTGACAGCACAAGGGGTTTGGAAATCTCAAGAGGCGAGATTACCAATCAATATTTTGGAACTCCGTGAAATTCTCAGAGCTCTTCAGTTTTGGCCTCTATTGAAGAGAGAGACGTTTATTTGTTTTGAGACAATGTCACAACTGTGGCGTATGTCAATCATCAGGGTGGAACTCACAGTCCTCAGGCTATGAAAGAAGTATCCCGGATACTTGTTTGGGCAGAATCCAGCTCCTGTCTCATTTCTGCAGTCCATATCCCAGGTATAGACAATTGGGAAGCGGATTATCTCAGTCATCAACTTTACATCCGGGAGAGTGGTCTCTTCACCCAGATGTGTTTTATCAAATTGTTCAGATGTGGGGGCTTCCAGAAATAGATCTGATGGCATCTCATCTAAACAAGAAACTTCCCAGGTACCTTTCCAGGTCCAGGGATTCTCAGGCGGGAGCAGTGGATGCATTGACACTTCCTTGGAGTTATCAACCTGCCTATATTTTTCCGCCTCTAGTTCTTCTTCCAAGAGTGATTTCCAAGGTCATCATGGAGCAATCGTTTGTGCTGCTGGTGGCTCCAGCATGGGCTCACAGGTTTTGGTATGCGGATCTTGTTCGGATGTCTAGTTGCCAACCATGGCCACTTCCACTAAGGCCATATCTTCTATCTCAAGGTCCGTTTTTCCATCAGGATCTCAAATCATTAAATTTGAAGGTATGGAAATTGAACGCTTAGTGCTTAGTCATAGAGGTTTCTCTGACTCAGTGATAAATACTATGTTGCAGGCTCGTAAATCTGTTTCTAGAAAGATTTATTATCGAGTTTGGAAGACTTACATTTCATGGTGTTCTTCTCATAAATTCTCTTGGCACTCTTTTAGAATTCCTAGAATTTTACAGTTTCTTCAGGATGGTTTGGATAAGGGTTTGTCTGCGAGTTCCTTGAAAGGACAAATCTCTGCTCTTTCTGTTTTATTCCACAGAAAAATTGCTAAACTCCCTGATATTCATTGTTTTGTACAGGCTTTGGTTCGTATCAAGCCTGTCATTAAATCAATCTTTCCTCCTTGGAACCTTAATTTGGTTTTGAAGGCTTTACAGGCTCCTCCGTTTGAGCCTATGCATTCTTTGGACATTAAATTGCTTTCTTGGAAAGTGTTGTTTCTTTTGGCCATCTCTTCTGCTAGAAGAGTTTCTGAATTATCTGCTCTTTCTTGTGAGTCTCCTTTTCTGATTTTTCATCAGGATAAGGCAGTTTTGCAGACTTCATTAAAATTCCTACCTAAAGTTGTGAATTCCAACAACATTAGTAGGAAAATTGTTGTCCCTTCTTTGTGTCCCGATCCTAAGAATTCTTTGGAAAGATCTTTACATTCTTTGGATGTGGTGTGAGCTTTGAAATATTATGTTGAAGCTACTAAAGTTTTCAGGAAGACTTCTAGTCTATTTGTTATCTTTTCTGGTTCTAGGAAAGGTCAGAAGGCTTCTGACATTTCTTTGGCATCTTGGTTAAAGCTTTTGATTCATCACGCTTATTTGGAGTCGGGTAAATCCCCGCCTCAGAGGAATACAGCTCATTCTACTAGGTCAGTTTCCACTGCCTTCCTTTAAGAATGAAGCTTCAGTTGATCAGATTTGCAAAGCAGCAACTTGGTCTTCTTTGCATACATTTACTAAATTCTACCATTTTGATGTTTTTTCTTCTTCAGAAGAAGTTTTTGGTAGAAATGTTCTTCAGGCAGCTGTTTCAGTTTGATTCTTCTGCTTATAATTTCAGTTTTTTTCTTTTTCATTATAAGATTAAAACTTATGATTTGGGTTGTGGATTGATTTTTTTCAGTGGAATTGGCTGTCTTTATTTTTTATCCCTCCCTCTCTAGTGACTCTTGCGGGGAGTTCCACATCTTGGGTATTGCTATCCCATACGTCACTAGCTCATGGACTCTTGCCAATTACATGAAAGAAAACATAATTTATGTAAGAATTTACCTGAAAAATGCATTTCTTTCATATTGGCAAGAGTCCATGAGGCCCACCCTTTTTATGGTGGTTATGATTTTTTTGTATAAAGCACAATTATTCCAATTCCTTTGTTTATGCTTTTTGCTCCTTTCTTTATCATCCCACTTCTTGGCTATTCGTTAAACTGAATTGCCCCTCCTGGTAGGATTATATATCCCATACGTCACTAGCTCATGGACTCTTGCCAATATGAAATAAATGAATTATGTTTTCTTCGGCTCAAAGAGTTTCGGAGCTCTCTGCGTTGCAATGTGAGTCTTCTTTTCTTATTTTTTATTCTGACAAGGTAGTACTTCGTACTGCATTAGGTTTTCTTCCCAAGGTTGTTTCTGATAAGAAAGATTTATTATCGAGTTTGGAAGACTTACATTTCATGGTGTTCTTCTCATAAATTCTCTTGGCACTCTTTTAGAATTCCTAGAATTTTACAGTTTCTTCAGGATGGTTTGGATAAGGGTTTGTCTGCGAGTTCCTTGAAAGGACAAATCTCTGCTCTTTCTGTTTTATTCCACAGAAAAATTGCTAAACTCCCTGATATTCATTGTTTTGTACAGGCTTTGGTTCGTATCAAGCCTGTCATTAAATCAATCTTTCCTCCTTGGAACCTTAATTTGGTTTTGAAGGCTTTACAGGCTCCTCCGTTTGAGCCTATGCATTCTTTGGACATTAAATTGCTTTCTTGGAAAGTGTTGTTTCTTTTGGCCATCTCTTCTGCTAGAAGAGTTTCTGAATTATCTGCTCTTTCTTGTGAGTCTCCTTTTCTGATTTTTCATCAGGATAAGGCAGTTTTGCAGACTTCATTAAAATTCCTACCTAAAGTTGTGAATTCCAACAACATTAGTAGGAAAATTGTTGTCCCTTCTTTGTGTCCCGATCCTAAGAATTCTTTGGAAAGATCTTTACATTCTTTGGATGTGGTGTGAGCTTTGAAATATTATGTTGAAGCTACTAAAGTTTTCAGGAAGACTTCTAGTCTATTTGTTATCTTTTCTGGTTCTAGGAAAGGTCAGAAGGCTTCTGACATTTCTTTGGCATCTTGGTTAAAGCTTTTGATTCATCACGCTTATTTGGAGTCGGGTAAATCCCCGCCTCAGAGGAATACAGCTCATTCTACTAGGTCAGTTTCCACTGCCTTCCTTTAAGAATGAAGCTTCAGTTGATCAGATTTGCAAAGCAGCAACTTGGTCTTATTTGCATACATTTACTAAATTCTACCATTTTGATGTTTTTTCTTCTTCAGAAGAAGTTTTTGGTAGAAATGTTCTTCAGGCAGCTGTTTCAGTTTGATTCTTCTGCTTATAATTTCAGTTTTTTTCTTTTTCATTATAAGATTAAAACTTATGATTTGGGTTGTGGATTGATTTTTTTCAGTGGAATTGGCTGTCTTTATTTTTTATCCCTCCCTCTCTAGTGACTCTTGCGGGGAGTTCCACATCTTGGGTATTGCTATCCCATACGTCACTAGCTCATGGACTCTTGCCAATTACATGAAAGAAAACATAATTTATGTAAGAATTTACCTGAAAAATGCATTTCTTTCATATTGGCAAGAGTCCATGAGGCCCACCCTTTTTATGGTGGTTATGATTTTTTTGTATAAAGCACAATTATTCCAATTCCTTTGTTTATGCTTTTTGCTCCTTTCTTTATCATCCCACTTCTTGGCTATTCGTTAAACTGAATTGCCCCTCCTGGTAGGATTGTATATCCCATACGTCACTAGCTCATGGACTCTTGCCAATATGAAATAAATGAATTATGTTTTCTTCGGCTCAAAGAGTTTCGGAGCTCTCTGCGTTGCAATGTGAGTCTTTTTTTCTTTTTTTTTATTCTGACAAGGTAGTACTTCGTACTGCATTAGGTTTTCTTCCCAAGGTTGTTTCTGATAAGAATATTAATTAGGAAATTGTGGTTCCTTCTTTGTGTCCTAATCCTTTTTCTCATAAAGAACGTTTGTTGCACAATTTGGATGTAGTTCGTGCATTGAAATATTATTTGCAGGCAACTAAGGATTTTCGCCAGTCTTCTTCCTTATTTGTTGTTTTTTCTGGGAAACGTAAAGGTCAGAATGCTATGGCTACTTCTCTTTCTTGTTGGTTGAGGAGTGTTATTCACTTGGCGTATGAGACTGCTGGTCAGCGGACTCCTGAGAAATCACGGCTCATTCCACAAGGGCTGTTTCTTCTACTTGGGCTTTCAAAAATGGTGCTTCTGTGGATCAGATTTGCAAGGCTGCCACTTGGTCATCTTTACACACTTTTTCTAAATTTTACAAATTTGATACTTTTGCTTCTGCTGAGGCTGTTCTTCAAGCAGTGGTGCCTTCTATTTAGGCTAACTGTCTGGTCCCTCCCTTATCATCTGTGTCCTCTAGCTTGGGTATTGATTCCCAATAGTAATTATGATGATCCATGGACTCACCGTGTCATTAGAAAGAAAATGAAATTTATGCTTACCTGATAAATTTGTTTCTTTCTTGACACGGTGAGTCCACGGCCCGCCCTGTATTTTCAGACAGTTTATTTTTACATAAACCTCAGGCACCTCTGCGCCTTATATTACTTCCTTTCTCCTTTCCCTTTGGTTGAATGACTGGGTAAAGGGAGTGGTATTTAACAGCTTTGCTGTGGTGCTCTTTGCTTCCTCCTGCTGATCAGGAGAGATATTCCCAATAGTAATTATGATGATCCGTGGACTCACTGTGTCAAGAAAGAATCAAATTTATCAGGTAAGCATAAATTTCATTTTTAAGGACAATTCCCATACAAATGCCCTTCCCTAGATAGTTATTTTATTTGGGGGGTTGGTTGTGGGGGTGGTGGGTTTTACTGTTGGGGGGTGTTTGTACTTTTTTACAGGTAAAAGAGCTGATTTCTTTGGGGCAATGCCCCACAAAAGTCCCTTTTTAGGGCCATTGGTTGTTTATTGTAGGCTAGGGTTTTTTTTTATTTTGGGAGGGCTTTTTTATTTTGATAGGGCTATTAGATTAGGTGTAATTCTTTTTTATTTTTGATAATTTGTTTATGTAATTTTAGTATTTTTTTTTATTTTTTTTATTTTAGGTTTTAGTGTAAGGCAGGGTTTTATTTCACGGGTAAGTTTGTATTTATTTTAACTAGGTAGTTAGTAAATAGTTAATAACTATTTACTATCTAGTCTACCTAGTTAAAATAAATACAAAATTACCTGTGAAATAAAAATAAAACCTAAGCTAGATACAATATAACTATTATATTTAATAGGTATTATTTAGTTAATAATTGTAACTTTACCTCTATTTTAATTATGTTTAAGTTGTGGAGGTTAGGATTAGGTTTAGGGTTCAGGTTAGGTTTAGGGGTTAATATAGTTAAATTGAGCTTGTTGCGATGTGGGGGGGGCATGCGGTTTAGGGGTTAATAGGTTTATTTAGTTAATAATTGTAAATTTAATTTAGCTATATTTTTATTATGTTAAAGTTAGTGGGTGTTAGGGTTAGGCTTATGGTTAGGGTTAGGTTTAGGGGTTAATGGATTTATTTAGTGGTAGTGATGTGGGAGGCAGAGGTTTAGGGGTTAATAAATTTAGTATAGTGGCGGCAACATCGGGAGCACCAGATTAGGGGTTAATAGTTTTATGTAGGTGGCTGCGATGTTGGGTGCAGCAGATTAGAGGTTAATAACATTATGTAGGTGGCGGCGACGTTGGGTGCGGCAGATTAGGGGTTAATAACATTATGTAGGTGGCGGCGATGTTGGGGGCGGCAGATTAGGGGTTACTAACTGTATGTAGGTGGCAGAGATGCTGGGGGCAGCAGATTAGTGGTGTTTAGACTCGGGGTTTATGTTAGGGTGTTAGGTTTAAAAATTATTTTCTTTTTCCCCATAGACATCAATGGGTCTGCATTACAGAGCTTTTCTTTCCGCAATCACAGGTGTTAGGCTTTTGTTTTTGCTGGCTCTCCCCATTGATGTCTATGGGGAGCGCTTGTTTTCAGTGCGGTATGGAGCTCAATGCAACTATTTCGCCCATGCAAGCCTGCTTTTTCAAAACCTGTAATAACGCCGCTTTTGTGGCGGTCGTTAAAATCCCTATAGCGCTCAAAACTTGTAATCTAGCTAAATATGATTTATGTATGTATTTATACAAAATATTACTAAAGGTGTGTTTTGTTCCACCAATCAGGTGGTATTTTGTGATTGATTGCACTATTGAGGGGAGGGAGGGGTTTTGAATGTGTATATAACTGTTCACTCTTCATTTTGATTTTGTCTGAGTAAGGGGTCAATACCTCGAAACATCACGCTAGTAAAAATACTATTTGTTTTCAAAACCAGAGAGTGCTTTTTTCTTGGCAGCTTAAATATATATATAGTGAGGCCTCGGTTTACGAATTTAATTCGTTCTCCGGGTCGTTTCGTATTGCGAAAAATTCGTAAACCGAAACACGGTTTCCCATAGGAATGCATTGAAAATCAATTAATGCGTTCCGGAGGTCCGAAAAAATTCAAGTAAAGTGTCCAAAAAAGGCTCCAAAAGGCTCCAAAAGGCTTAACAACTTGCTGCAAATGGCTCCAATGTCTCCAAAAGGCTCCACAACTTGCTGCAAATGGCTCCAAAAGGCTTAACAACTTGCTGCAAATGGCTCAAAAGGCTCAACAACTTGCTGCAAAATGGCTCCAAAACCTCTCCAACACCTCTACACTGGTACCCAAACTTCATTAATTCAATCATACTTGAGTATGCAGGGGGCACAGGGGCCACTGGTTTCGTATTGCGAAAAATATTCGTAAACCGAGGGGGGCAAACCGGCATTTTGACCGGCATTTTGTTTCGTATTGCGAAAAAAATTCGTAAACCGAGTCAAATTTTCTTCAAATTTCGATTTCGTAAACCGAAATTTCGTATACCGAGTCGTGCGTAAACCGGGGCCTCACTGTATATATATATATATATATATATATATATATATATATATATATATATATATATATATACTGTATATATATTTATATGTATATTAATGCACTGATGTAAGTGGGGGAAGAAAATATTTACATTCCTTGGTGTCAGTGGGCTGGTATCACTTAACTGCGGTGCCAAGGTCCAGTGTTATCTACTCCTTGTCCTATGCTGTCCTCCCACTGAACTGCCGCAATATGTGCACATGCACATGTGCACTGGTACTCTGACAGGCCTGCCCGGTATTTCTTATGTGTGAAATAGCAGGCCACAGCTCGCAGTGGGGGCATTTCAGGTCGTGGCCCACCAGGAGGGCTGTCAAGATCCTGTACTGGGCCGTGGCCCAGCTGTTGAGAAACCAGGCCCTAGACTTTTTCAAAGGCTTTTCTACCTACTCCAATTGTTATAGGCAGGGCGGCCATAAGGGGGTGAAAGGGGTAACTCCTGTCATGGGCCCACTGGGCCAGGGGGCCCCATAAGTAGGGTGACCAATTTGCCGCTTTAAAAAGGGACACATATGAAAAATACATTTCTTTCATGTAATTGGCAAGAGTCCATGAGCTAGTGACGTATGGGATATACAATCCTACCAGGAGGGGCAAAGTTTCCCAAACCTCAAAATGCCTATAAATACACCCCTCACCACACACACAATTCAGTTTTACAAACTTTGCCTCCTATGGAGGTGGTGAAGTAAGTTTGTGCTAAGATTTCTACGTTGACATGCGCTTCTCAGCATTTTGAAGCCCGATTCCTCTCAGAGTACAGCGAATGTCAGAGGGATGTGAAGGGAGTATCACCTATTGAATGCAATGATTTCCCTAATGGGGGTCTATTTCATAGGTTCTCTGTTATCGGTCGTAGAGATTCATCTCCTACCTCCCTTTTCAGATCGACGATATACTCTCATATACCATTACCTCTACTGATAACTGTTTCAGTACTGGTCTGGCTATCTGCTATATGTGGATGGGTGTCTTTTTTGGTAAGTATGTTTTTTATTACTTAAGACACCCCAGCTATGTTCTGGCACTATGCATTTATATAAAGTTCTAAATATATGTATTGTACTTATATTTGCCATGAGTCAGGTTCATGTATTTCCTTGTGCAGACTGTCAGTTTCATATTTGGGAAATTAAACATATTAAGAAATATTTTTTTCTTACCTGGGGTTTAGTCTTTTTTCAAATTAACTACTTTTTGCTTTCAAATTGCGGGCAGCATTAGCCCGCGGGTGCGCCAAATGGTGGACTTAATTGTGTCATTCTTGGCGCGAGAACTTCTGGTGTCGTAGTTGACGCGGGAGTCTTACACACAGTTGCGTCGTTAGTAATGCAAGTGTGTCATTTCTGGATGTTGTTGGCGCCAAAAACATTTCTCTCACGTTGGGCGTCATACTTGGCGCCAAATTATTCAGTAGTTTTATACACCATTGCTGTTTGCCTCTTGCCTTTCTCTATGTCAGAGGGCTATATTATTTGCATTTTTTTCCCATTCCTGAAACTGTCATATAAGGAAATTGATCATTTTGCTTTATATGTTGTTTTTTCTTTTACATTTTGCAAGATGTCTCAATCTGATCCTGCCTCAGAAGTATCTGTTGGAACGTTGCTGCCTGACATCAGTTCTTCCAAAGCTAAGTGCATTTGTTATAAGATTTTGGAAATTATATCTCTGAATGTCATTTGTAATAGTTGTCATGATAAACTTTTACATGCAGAGAATGTATCCATCAGTAATAGTGCATTGCCAGTTGCAGTTCCTTCAACTTCTAATGTACATGATATACCTATTTTAAAGAATTTGTTACTGATTCTATTCAGAAGGCAATGAGGCCTAGTTATCAAGCCGTCAACCTCAAATACGCTGGAATTCCGCAGCGTATTTGTGGCGAGGCTGATTCGCCTTAGTTATCAAAGGCTAGAGACCGGCAAAAGTAGAATTTTGTGACGTAAACTTCGATCCGCCGGACTCAGTCCGACACAGATCGATTCTTACGTCACTCCAGATGTTCCGCACACAAGTTCGGCACAATCTGACTACTTTTGCTAGTTATCAAAAAACTAGCAGGTACGGTCGGCATTTTTCCGGCCCAGCGTACCTGGTTTTCAAACTGCTGCCCTGGAGGCGGCGGATCCCATAGGAATCAATGGGAGTCTGACCATAGCGAAAGTACAAGTTCGCTGCTGCCAGACATCCCATTGATTCCTATGGGAACTGTCTACACCTAACACCCTAACATGTACCCCGAGTCTAAACACCACTAATCTGTCCCCCCTACACTGCCGCAACTAAATAAAGTTATTACCCCCTAAACCGCCGCTCCCAGAGCCCACCGCAAGCTACTCTATACATATTAACCCCTAAACCGCCGCTCCTGGAGCCCACCGCAACCTATATTAAATTTATTAACCCCTAATCTGCCCCCCCACA
Organism: Bombina bombina; assembly: GCF_027579735.1. Lineage (NCBI taxonomy): Eukaryota > Metazoa > Chordata > Amphibia > Anura > Bombinatoridae > Bombina > Bombina bombina. The sequence continues at coordinate 1,047,154,508 of NC_069502.1, forward strand.
CCGTCGCCACCTATAATACATTTATTAACCCCTGTCCTGCCCCCCACTACACCGCCGCAACTGTAATAAAATTATTAACCCCTAAACCTAAGTCTAACACTAACCCTAACACCCGCTAACTTAAATATTAATTAAATAAATCTAAATAATATTTCTATTATGAACTAAATTAATCCTATTTAAAACTAAATACTTACGTTTAAAATAAACCCTAATATAGCTACAATATAAATAATAATTATATTGTAGCTATCTTAGGATTTATTTTTATTTTACAGGCAAATTTCAATTTATTTTAACTAGGTACAATAGCTATTAAATAGTTATCGAAACAGCCAATAGAATGCGAGCTCAATCTGATTGGCTGATTGGATCAGCCAATCGGATTGAACTTGAATCTGATTGGCTGATTCAATCAGCCAATCAGATTTTTCCTACCTTAATTCCGATTGGCTGATAGAATCCTATCAGCCAATCGGAATTGAAGGGACACCATCTTGGATGACGTCCCTTAAAGGAGCCTTCATTCATTGGTAGTCCGTCGGTAAAGAAGGATGTTCTGCGTCGGCGGGATGAAGATTCAAGACCCGGCTTGGAAGATGACATCGCCCGGATAGAAGACTTCTTCAGCGCCTCTTGGAAGATGACATCGCCCGGATGGAAGACTTTTTCAGCGCCGCTTGGAGGATCACTTCATCGGATGGAAGATTTCTTCAGCGCCGCTTGGAGGATCACTTCTGTCGGTCCGGGTCTCCTCTTCAGTTCCATCGGTGGCTCGGCTGAGTGAAGACGACTAAAGGTAGGATGATCTTCAGGGGATTAGTGTTAGGTTATTTTAAGGGGGGTTTGGGTTAGATTAGGGGTATGTGGGTGGTGGGTTTTAATGTTGGGGGGGGTTGTATTTTTCTTTTACAGGCAAAAGAGCTAAATTCTTTGGGGCATGCCCCACAAATAGCCCTTTTAAGGGCTGGTAAGGTAAAAGAGCTTTGAACTTTTTTAATTTAGAATAGGGTAGGGCATTTTTTTATTTTGGGGAGGTTTGTTATTTTATTAGGGGGCTTAGATTAGGTGTAAGTAGTTTAAAATTGTTGTAATATTTTTAAAATGTTTGTAACCTATTTTTTTATTTTTTGTAACTTAGCTTTTTTTTATTTTTTGTACTTTAGTTAGTTTATGTAATTGTATTTAATTGTAGTTATTTGTAGGTAATTTATTTAATTTATTTAATGATAGTGTAGTGTTAGGTTTAATTGTAACTTAGGTTAGGATTTATTTTACAGGTGATTTTGTATTTCTTTTATCTAGGTAGTTATTAAATAGTTAATAACTATTTAATAACTATTCTAACTAGCTAAAATAAATACAAAGTTACCTGTAAAATAAATATAATTCCTAAAATAGCTACAATGTAATTATTAATTACATTGTAGCTATCTTAGGGTTTATTTTACAGGTAAGTATTTAGTTTTAAATAGGAATAATTTATTAAAGTATAGTGTAGTGTTAGGTGTAATTGTAACTTAGGTTAGTTTTTATTTTACAGGTAAATTTCTCTTTATTTTAGCTAGGTAGCTATTAAATAGTTAATAACTATTTAATAGCTATTGTACCTAGTTAAAATAAATTGAAATTTGCCTGTAAAATAAAAATAAATCCTAAGATAGCTACAATATAATTATTATTTATATTGTAGCTATATTAGGGTTTATTTTAAAGGTAAGTATTTAGTTTTAAATAGGATTAATTTAGTTCATAAAAGAAATATTATTTAGATTTATTTAATTAATATTTAAGTTAGGGGGGTGTTAGGGTTAGTGTTAGACTTAGGTTTAGGGGTTAATAAATTTATTACAGTGGCGGCGGTGTAGTGGGGGGCAGGATAGGGGTTAATAAATTTATTATAGGTGGCGACGGTGTAAGGGGGGGCAGGATAGGGGTTAATAAATTTATTATAGGTGGCGACAGTGTAGGGGGGGCAGGATAGGGGTTAATAGGTATAATGTAGGTGGCAGCGGTGTCCGGGAGCGGCGGTTTAGGGGTTAATGCATTTATCAGAGTTGCGGCACTGTCTAGGAGCGGCGGTTTAGGGGTTAATACATTTATCAGAGTTGCGGCAGGGTCTAGGAGCGGCGGTTTAGGGGTTAATACATTTATCAGAGTTGCGGCAGGGTCTAGGAGCGGCGGTTTAGGGGTTAATACATTTATCAGAGTTGTGGCAGGGTCTAGGAGCGGCGGTTTAGGGTTTAATAACTTTATTTAGTTGCGGGGGCCTCCGGGGGCGCCTGTATAGGGGGTAGAACAGTGTAGTTAGTGTGAGTGCTTAGTGACAGGCTAGCAATAAAGCTGGGAAAAAGCCGAAGAGCAGCGAGATCGGATGAGTGATAACTCTCACAATACGCTGCTCATCGCCCCGCGGCTTTTTGACAGCTTTATTTGATAACTTAGACGAAATTTTTCAGGTCCGCGGCGGCGATGTGAGGTGAGCTTAGGCGGGCGTATTGGGCCGGCGAAGGCAGGAAAGTTGACACGTTGATAACTACCCCCCATAGTCTGCATTTCCGCCTTCTAATAAACGTAAAAGGTCTTTTAAAACTTCTCATAAAGTTGAAGAAATTTCAAATGACCGGCAACATAATGATTTATCCTCCTCTGATGAGGATCTATCTGATTCAGAAGATCCTTCCACAGATATTGACACTGACAAATCTACTTATTTGTTTAAAATAGAGTGTATTCGTTCTTTATTAAAATAAGTGTTAATTACTTTGGATATTGAGGAAGCTAGTCCTCTTGACATTAAGACTAGTAATCATTTAAATGCTGTTTTTAAACCTCCTGTGGTTACTCCAGAGGTTTTTCCTATTACTGATGCTATTCCTGATATGATTTCTAAGGAATGGAATAAGCCAGGTACTCCTTTTATCCCTTCTTCAAGGTTTAAAAAATTGTATCATTTACCAGCAATTTCTATAGAGTTTTGGGGAAAAATCCCGAAAGTTGATCGGGCTATTTCTACTCTTGCTAAACGTACCACTATTCCTATGGAAGACAGTACTTCGTTTAAAGATCCTTTAGATAGGAAACTTGAATCCTATCTAAGGAAAGCCTATTTATATTCAGGTCATCTTCTCAAGCCTGCAATTTCTTTGGCTGATGTTGCAGCTGCATCAACTTTTTGGTTGGAGAATTTAGCGCAACAAGAGTTGTATTCTGACATATCTAGCATTGTTCGTTTACTGCAACATCCTAATCATTTTATTTGTGATGCCATTTTTGATATTATCAAAATTGATGTTAGATCCATGTCTTTAGCTATTTTAGCTAGAAGAGCTTTGTGGCTTAAATCTTGGAATGCTGATATGACATCTAAATCTAGATTATTATCTCTTTCTTTCCAAGGTAATAATTTATTTAGTTCTCAGTTGGATTCTATTATTTCAACTGTTACTGGAGGAAAAGGGTTTTTCTGCCTCAGGATAAAAAACCTAAGGGTAAATCTAAGGCTTCTAACCGTTTTCGTTCCTTTTGTCAAAATAAGGAACAAAAATCTAATCCTTCCCCCAAGGAATCTGCTTCCAATTGGAAGGCTTCCTCAAATTGGAATAAATCCAAGCCATTTAAGAAACCAAAGTCAGCCCCTAAGTCCGCATGAAGGTGCGGCCCTCATTCCAGCTCAGCTGGTAGGGGGCAGATTAAGGGTTTTCAAGGATTTTTGGATAAATTCTGTCCAAAATCAATGGATTCAGAGCATTGTCTCTCAAGGATATCGAATAGGATTCAGAGTAAGACCTCCTGTGAGAAGATTCTTTCTCTCATGTATCCCAGCAAATCCAGTAAAAGCTCAGGCTTTCCTGAAGTGTGTTTCAGACCTGGAGTATTCAGGGGTAATCATGCCAGTTACTTTTCAGGAACAGGGTCTGGGGTTTTATTCAAATCTATTCATTGTCCCAAAGAAGGAAAATTCATTCAGACCAGTTCTGGATCTTAAAATTTTGAATCGCTATGTAGGAGTACCAACTTTCAAGATGGTGACTATAAGGACTATTCTGCCTTTTGTTCAGCAAGGACATTATATGTCTACAATAGACTTGCAGGATGCATATCTTCATATTCCAATTCATCCAGAACATTATCAGTTCCTGAGATTCTCTTTTCTAGACAAGCATTACCAATTTGTTGCTCTTCCATTTGGCCTAGCAACAGCACCAAGAATCTTTTCCAAGTTTCTAGGTGTCCTACTCTCTGTAATCAGAGAGCAGGGTATTGCTGTGTTTCCTTATTTGGACGATATCTTGGTACTAGCTCAGTCTTTACGTTCTGCAGAATCTCACACGAATCAACTAGTGTTGTTTCTTCAAAGACATGGTTGGAGGATCAATTTACCAAAAGGTTTCTTGATTCCTCAGACAAGGGTCACCTTTTTAGGTTTCCAGATAGATTCAGTGTCCATGACTCTGTCTCTAACAGACAAGAGACGTTTGAAATTGGTTGCAGCCTGTCGGCACCTTCAGTCTCAGTCATTCCCTTCAGTGGCTATATCCATGGAAGTTTTAGGCCTCATGACTGCAGCATCGGACGCGATTCCTTTTGCTCATTTTCACATGAGACCTCTCCAGCTTTGCATGTTGAATCAATGGTGCAGGGATTATACAAAGATATCACAATTAATATCCTTAAATCCCAATATTCAACACTCTCTGACGTGGTGGTTAAATCACCAGCGTTTAGTTCAAGGGGCCTCTTTTGTTCGGCCAACCTGGACTGTGATCACTACAGACGCAAGTCTTTCAGGTTGGGGAGCTGTTTGGGGATCTCTGACAGCACAAGGGGTTTGGAAATCTCAAGAGGCGAGATTACCAATCAATATTTTAGAACTCCATGCAATTTTCAGGGCTCTTCAGTTTTGGCCTCTGTTGAAGAGAGAACTGTTCATTTGCTTTCAGACAGACAATATCCCAACTGTGGCATATGTCAATCATCAAGGTGGGACTCACAATCCCCAAGCAATGAAAGAAGTATCTCGAATACTTGCTTTGGCGGAATCCAGCTCCTGTCTAATCTCTGCGGTGCATATCCCAGGTGTAGACAACTGGGAAGCGGATTATCTCAGCCGTCAGACTTTACATCCAGGGGAGTGGTCTCTCCATCCAGATGTGTTTTCTCAGTTGTTCAGATGTGGGGTCTTTCAGAGATAGATCTCATGGCCTCTCATCTAAACAAGAAACTTCCCAGATACCTGTCCAGGTCCAGGGATGTTCAGGCCGAAGCAGTGTATGCGTTGACACTTCCTTGGTGTTATCATCCTGCTTACATTTTTCCGCCTCTAGTTCTTCTTCCAAGAGTGATATCCAAAATCATCATGGAACAATCGTTTGTGTTGCTGGTGGCTCCAGCGTGGCCACACAGGTTTTGGTATGCGGCTCTTGTTCGGATGTCCAGTTGCCAACCTTGGCCACTTCCGTTAAGGCCGGACCTTCTGTCTCAAGGTCCGTTTTTCCATCAGGATCTCAAATCATTAAATTTGAAGGTATGGAAATTGAACGCTTAGTACTAAGTCATAGAGGTTTCTCTGACTCAGTAATTAATACTATGTTACAAGCTCGTAAATCTGTCTCTAGGAAGATTTATTATCGAGTTTGGAAGACCTACATTTCCTGGTGTTCTTCTTATAAATTTTCTTGTCATTCTTTCAGAATTCCTAGAATTCTCCAATTTCTTCAGGATGGTTTGGATAAGGGTTTGTCTGCAAGTTCCTTGAAGGGACAAATCTCTGCCCTTTCTGTTTTATTTCATAGAAAGATTGCTAATCTTCCTGATATTCACTGTTTTGTACAGGCTTTAGTTCGTATTAAAGTGAATGTAAATTTTGATGCTAAAGTGCCCGGTTTTTAAAACTTCGATTAAAAACCGGGCACTTTAAATCATAAAAATTTACATTTCATTCCTGTTGTGAAAAAAAACGTACCTTTTAATCTTCGCAGCAGCTCCAGCTTCCTCCACCCGTTTCAAAGCCTCTTCCTGGGTCTAAAATGAGGCATCCGGATTCCTCCAATCACAGCGTTGAATCAGACACTGATTCCCTGGGGGGAAGCTGTGATTGGAGGATGACCTATCAATCATTTCTGACATCAGAAATGGCTTGTGAGACCGGAGGAAGCTGGAGCTGCTGTGAAGATTAAAAGGTAAGTTTTTTTTTTCACAACAGGAGTGAAATGTAAATTTTGATGAATTAAAGTGCCCCTGTTTTTGATTGAAGTTTTAAAAACCAGGCACTTTAGCATCAAAATTTACATTCACTTTAAGCCCGTCATTAAATCAATTTCTCCTCCTTGGAGTCTTAATTTGGTTTTGAAGGCGTTACAGGCGCCTTCATTTGAGCCTATGCATTCTTTAGACATTAAACTACTTTCTTGGAAAGTGTTGTTCCTTTTGGCCATTTATTCTGCTAGAAGAGTTTCTGAGCTATCTGCTCTTTCTTGTGAATCTCCTTTTCTGATTTTTCATCAGGATAAGGCGGTTTTGCGGACTTCATTTAATTTTTTTCCTAATGTTGTGAATTCTAACAACATTAGTAGATAAATTGTTGTCCCTTCCTTGTGTCCTAATCCTAAGAACTCTATGGAAAGATCCTTACATTCTTTGGATGTGGTAAGAGCTTTGAAATATTATGTTGAAGCTACTAAAGATTTCAGGAAGACTTCTAGTCTATTTGTTATATTTTCGGGTCCTAGGAAAGGTTAGAAGGCTTCTGCTATTTCCTTGGCTTCCTCGTTAAAGCTTTTGATTCATTCAGCTTATTTGGAGTCGGGTAAGACCCCGCCTCAGAGAATTACAGCTCATTCTACTAGATCAGTCTCCACTTTGTGGGCTTTTAAGAATGAAGCTTCAGTTGATCAGATTTGCAAAGCAGCAACTTGGTCTTCTTTGCATACATTTACTAAATTCTACCGTTTTGATGTATTTGCTTCTTCAAAAGCAGTTTTTTGTAGAAAAGTTCTTCAGGCAGCTGTTTCAGTTTGATTCTTCTGCTGATGTTTTAAGTTTTTCTTGTCATTAAAAGAATAAACTTATTATTTGGGTTGTGGATTATTTTTTCAGCAGAAAATGGCTGTTTTTTATTTTACCCCTCCCTCTCTAGTGACTCTTGCGTGGCGTTCCACATCTTGGGTATTGATATCCCATACGTCACTAGCTCATGGACTCTTGCCAATTACATGAAAGAAAACATAATTTATGTAAGAACTTACCTGATAAATTCATTTCTTTCATATTGGCAAGAGTCCATGAGGCCCACCCTTTTTATGGTGGTTATGATTTTTTTGTATAAAGCACAATTATTTCCAAATTCCTTTGTTGATGCTTTTCACTCCTTTTTTTATCACCCCACTACTTGGCTATTCATTGAACTGAATTGTGGGTGTGGTGAGGGGTGTATTTATAGGCATTTTGAGGTTTGGGAAACTTTGCCCCTCTTGGTAAGATTGTATATCCCATACGTCACTAGCTCATGGACTCTTGCCAATATGAAAGAAATGAATTTATCAGGTAAGTTCTTACATAAATTATGTTATTTCAGGGTTCTTATAATGGAATATTATGCAATATTGTCAGCCTACTCACGAGGCAAGCACAACTATTAGCAGAGTGCTATTTGAGCACAGGAAATGCAATTACAAGGAGTAAAGTATAGCATTTGAAAAGATTTCTGAGTGAGCACTAAACCACTATGCACAGTGTGAGACAGACTTGGCACTTTAGTTTGTACAGTGTGAGTCTGAGTCAGACGGAAGATCACTTTCATTTGCAGAGGAGGTAGGACTTAGTAAATGTTTTTTATTTCTTTGTGCAATTTCGGATTGTAACTTCAGTGTGGTAGTAGTTGTATTGTGGGACCAGGTGTCCATAAAACAATTTTCTTTTATGTAATTGGCAAGAGTCCATGAGCTAGTGACGTATGGGATATACAATCCTATCAGGAGGGGCAAAGTTTCCCAAACCTCAAAATGCCTATAAATACACCCCTCACCGCACCCACATTTCAGTTTTACAAACTTTGCCTCCTATGGAGGTGGTGAAGTAAGTTTGTGCTTGATTTTTTATGATTTCTTCTATGATAAGCACTTCTAAGCATTCTGAAGCCCAATTCCTCTCAGAGTACAGTGTTTGTCATAGGGATGTATCGCCTATTGATTTCATACTTACCCTTGCAGGAAATATTTTCATGGGTTCCCTGTTATCGCTCATAGGGATTCATCTCCTACCTCTCTTTTCAGATCGACGATATACTCTTATATAGTTTTCAGTACTGGTTTAGCTATCTGCTATATGTGGATTGGTGTCTTTCGGTAAGTATGTATAATTATTTAAGACACTCTCATCTATGGTTTGGTGCTTTATGTATTATTATAAAGTTTTAAATATATGTAATTTACTTATATTTGCCATGAGTCAGGTCTATGTGTATTTCCCTTTGCAGTCCAGCAGTTTCGTTATAGGAATGGGGTATAGTCTTTTTTCCAATTTGACTTGTTTTTTCTTTAAAAAACTTGCTGGCAAATTAGGTTCGCAAGGGTGCAAAATGCTGTTATTTATTGCAAAATTCTTGGAGCGAGATTTTTTTGCGCAAATGTGTGTCTGTGATGACGCAAGTTCATAATTTCCTGCATCTTAGTTGACGCTAGGTTGTTTGGCTCGAAATTGTGTTTGTTATGACACGGGTTGCGTCATTTCCGGATGTTTGTTGGCGCCAAAAAAATTCTCAACTTATTTTTGCGTCATGCATCATTCTTGGTGCTCAAAAAAGTTTTATTTTTTACTCCACTTCCTATATTCGTTATGCTCAGAAGGCTATGCTATTTGCTTTTTTTTGTCAATTTTAACATGCTATATGTGGAAATAAGATATTTCTATTTAAATGTTATTTTTTCTTTTACATTTTACAAGATGTCTCAATCTGATCCTGTCTCAGAAGCTGCTGTAGGAACCATGCTGCATGAACACAGTTCTACCAAAGCTAAGTGTATCTGTTGTAAGCTAGTAGAGATAATATCTCCAGCTGTAGTATGTAAAAGTTGTCATGATAAGCTTTTGCATGCAGAAAAGGTTTCTATTAGTGCTAGTACAGTATCTGTTGTACCTTCAACATCTAAAGTACATGATATCCATGTTGATATGAAAAATTATATTGCTGATGCGATACAGAAGGCTTTGGCTGCTATACCGCCTTCAAATAAACGTAAAAGGTCTTTTAAAACTTCTCATAATACTGATGAAATTTGTAATGACCGACAACATACTGATATATCCACTTCTGATGAGGATCTCTCTGATTCAGAAGATCCTACTTCAGACGTTGACACTGATAAATCATCTTATCTTTTTAAGATTGAGTATATTTGTTTTTTGTTAAAAGAAGTGTTGATAACTTAACTTTGGATATTGAGGAGTCTGGTCCTCTTTTGGTAATAAATCCAGTAAACGTTTAAATTCTGTTTATAAACCTCCTGTGATCACTCCTATTTTTTCCTGTTCCTGATGCTATTTCCGATGTGATTGCTAAGGAATGGTCAAAGCTTTGTACTTCTTTTGTTCCTTCTTCAAGGTTTAAAAAGTTGTATCCTTTGCCAGTTTTGGGGAAAAGTCCCTAAGGTTGACAGGGCTATTTCTACTTTTGCTAAGGGTACTACTATTCCTATAGAAGATAGTACCTCTTTTAAGGATCCTTTAGATAGGAAAATTGAATCTTATCTAAGGAAAGCTTATTTACATTCTGGCTATATTCTCAGACCTGCCATTTCTATGGCTGATGTTGCAGCTGCATCAACTTTTTGGTTGGATAGCTTAGCACATTGGGGAAAAGATTCTGATTTGCATAGCATTGTTCGTTTGCTTCAACATGCTAATTATTTTATCTGTGATGCTATTTTTTATATCATCAAGATTGATGTTAAATCTATGTCTTTGGCTATTTTAACTAGAAGAGCTCTATGGCTCAAATCATGGAATGCTGACATGGTATCTAAGTCTAGGTTACTATCTCTATCATTCCAGGGTAATAATTTGTTTGGTTCCCAGTTGGATTCTATTATTTCCACTATTACTGGGGGTAAGGGAGTTTTTTTGCCCCAAGACAAAAAGTTGAAGGGCAAATCTAAAGCTTCTAATCGATTTTGTTCCTTTTGTCAGAATAGAGAACAGACAACCACTCCTTCCCCTAAGGACTCTTGCTCCAATTGGAAGCCATCTTCGAATCCAAGCCTTATATGAAACCAAAGTCAGCCCCCAAAACTGCATGAAGGTGCGGCCCTCAGTCCAGTTTTGCTGGTGGGGGCAAATTGCAATTATTTCAAGACATTTGGGCAGATTTCATTCAAAGTCATTGGATTCAGAATATTGTCTCTCAGGGGTATTGAATAGGTTTCAGAATAAGACCTCCTGTGAGAAGATTTTTTCTCTCTCACGTTTCAACAAATCCTGTGAAAGCTCAGGCCTTTCTGAAGTGTGTTTCAGATCTAGAGCTTTCAGGAGTAATTGTACCAGTTCCACTTCTGGAACAGGGTCTGAGTTTTTATTCAAATCTATTCATTGTCCCGAAGAAGGAAAATTCTTTCAGACCAGTTCTGGATCTGAAGTTTTTGAATCAATTTGTAAGGGTCCCAACTTTCAAGATGGTGACTATAAGGACTATTCTTCCTTTTGTTCAGCAAGGTCATTACATGTCCTCAATAGACTTACAGGATATATTTTAATTACATTCCAGTTTACTGCCCTTTATGCAAGGACTTTCCAGATGCCAGGAGGCATTTTAGCTAAGATTTTTACATCTGCATAAAGTTTTATACTCTCTGGCCAAGATTGCTCAGTGTTTAAAATGAGACAGGTTAACGTAACACTGTTCAGTTTACTCTACAGCTGACATAATTTTGAAATACATACAAACAAGCCTAAATCCTGCATTTAACCAGATCTAATGGTATGAGACTGAGTACCACAGCTTATGGTTCCACGAAGACCATATAGAGTACAGCATTTTCAAAATCCATAAGTACAGCTGACAGATGGGAACATTTGTACACCAGATTTGAAGTGGTGCTCTTGGTTGGGGAAAATGGGGAAAAGAAAAACCAAACATATGTCAACCTTTCAAAAGTACTTTTCTTCATCTACCCATTCTGACAGATCATTAATGTACAATTTTGAATTCACAGAAGTATTTTTGTTTGCACATTTACAAATATGATTCTTTAAAAAGTGTTCTCTTAATTTCTGCTATTTTCTTATCATGCATGTCACACACTGTTGATTTTGGGGATTGCAATGTGCAGAAGTTTTACCTTCTGTGAGTTTTTCTGTGGGTGCCTGTGTTTATGTCTGTGCTTTTGTTGGTGTCTCTATGAGTGTGTATGTATTTTTTTTGTGGGTCTATCTGTGAGGGTGTGTGTATCTGTCTTTGTGCATTTTCTGTGGGTGTCTTTGTGAGGGTGTGTGTGTGTGTGTATGACTGTGCATTTACTGTGGATGTCTCTGTGAGTGTGTGTGCATATTTCTTTGTCCATTTTCTGTGGGTGTCTCTGTGAGGGTGTGTGTGTGTATGTATGTTTGTGTATTTTCTGTGGATGCCTCTGTGAGGGTAGGTGTGTATGTCTTTGTGTGTTTTCTGTGGATGTCTCTGTGAGGGTGTGTGTATGTATGTCTGTTTTCTGTGGATGTCTCTGTGATGGTAAGTGCATATTTCTTTGTGCATATTCTGTGGGTGTCTCTGTGAGGGTGGGTGGGTGTATGTATGTCTGTGTTTTCTGTGGGTGTTTCTGTGAGTGTGTGTGTATGTATGTCTGTGTGTTTTCTGTGGGTGTCTCTGTAAGGGTGTGTGCATATGTCTGTGTTTTCTGTGGGTGTCTCTGTGAGGGTGTGTGCATATATCTTTGTGTGTTTCTTGTGGGTGTCTCTCTGTGTGGGTATGTCTTTGTGTGTTTTGTGTGGGTGTTTCTCTGTTTGTGTGTATGTCGTTGTGTGTTTTCTGTGGGTGTCTCTGAGTGTATATGTCTTTGTGTGTTTTCTGAGGCTGTCTCTGTGGGTGTATGTGCAAGTTTGTATTTGAGTTTGTGTTTGTCTATTGTCTGTTTCTTTTTAGGACATTTTGACCTTACTACTGATTATTCACTTCTTTCTACAGATTTTGAGACTAATGAGACCTTTCTGGAAGTCACCAATCCACCACTTAACCTTTAAATTATTGTTTAGGCAATTCAGGACCCTTCCTTTTCAGACACTGCATGCTGTTGTCATCATATAGTTGGCATCTTCCTTGACAAAAAGATAATCAGAACTCCACATTTTGTCTTGTAAATATCCTTTTTTTTTTTTTGACAAAACTGTAGTCTACCGCATTACTTGTCAGCTCAATGTAAACAAGTGCTGAGTGTCTGTGTGGGTGTGTGTTTCTTTGCGTGTCTGCTAGAGTGTCTATATGTGAATCCTTATGTGTGTGTTTCAGTGTATGAGTGTGTCTGTGTGTTTGTGTGTTACTACCTTTACAACATTTCCAAGTTTGACTAATAAAGTGCATATACATTTTAGTCACTTGGTCAAAAATGGCACATGTCTAAGGGGTGGGGGTGATCAATGGTTAAGTAAGGGGCCCCAAAATTTCTAGTGGCGGCACTGGTTATAGGTCATATAACCAACACTACTGATAAGGTTCTGTGAGTGTGAATATGTTGCTTCATCAGTATCAATATGTTATCACCTGAAGGTGTCTGACATTTAAAAATATGAGTATTTGTTTTTGCTTCTTTTTCTGTTATTTAAGTCTATTAGAAGAGCCACTTTCGGAATTAATAAAACTACATGAATTGGTGAACTGTATCATGACAGGAAAATATAGTGAAAGGGACAGTAAAGTCAAAATGAAATGTTCATGATTTAGAATTCCAAAGCATTAAATCAACTTTGCTTAGTTCTCTTGGTATCCTTTGTTGAAAAACATGCTTAGGTAGGCTCAGGAGCAGCAATGCACTACTGGGAGCTAGCTGCTGACTGTCTCAACCATTCTGCTCAGCTAGCTTCCTGTAGTGCATTGCTGCTCATTCAGCAAATTAGATATACTGGTTTGGAGGTTGACTAGAGTGGTTGAAGAAAGAAAAAAAATATTTTTTTTGTACTTTTTAATATACAATATACCTGCAGTACACCACTCCCATACTATTTATTTTTCTGGGCAGGCTTGGCAGTTTACAGTGTAGCTAGACGTTTTGGTGCACGGAAAGGTAACTGCATACATAATAATTAAATACTTCAACTTAATCAACTTGTGGCACTGATAACAGGTATTATTATTAATCAACGACCTCGGAAGGATGAAAGGCTGAGTGGACTTTTCCAGGATCAAACCTGCAACCCTTGGGTTGGCACAGATCTCTGTAACAGTGCATTAGCACAATGAGCTATCTGTCCAGCTTAATATTGTATATTTAATAGTTATCTAATTCTGCTCTTAGCACTTTTTGTTTGTATACATTTTGCATGTATAAATCATTGTTATGCAAACAAATCTTCCATGTCAAGCAAATAAATTAATTTAGAAATTGGACTTAAGACCAAAAAGATTTTTTTTTTTATTTCAAATCTCAACACATTAAATGTACATTAAATGTATTAAATGTATTAAAGTACATTGACACAAAAAAACATTTCCACAAGCATATTAAAATGTATATAGTTAACAATATATGCTATATATCATGCTATCTTGCTATCAATAGCATATTTCAGACTTTTCCAACAGTGTAAAATACTATTAAGTGGACAGTGATCTACATTTTGCTTGTCTTGGCTAAATAACATTCTCCCCTTGGAGATGCAGTGAGTTTGACAAGAAATGTAGGAATGTTTTGAACTAAATATAATATATGGTAGTTTTAAGCTGCTGGTGTTATTATTTATTTGTTTCTCAACCTTGTCTGTTGTTGCTCAGCTTTTCAGCAATTTTCTGCAGTTCCATGTCCATAATCGCCAGATTTTCAAGCTCTTTTTCCTACAAAGACATCAAATAAATGATGAGGCGTGAGAATAATTATTTTACAGATTGGTATCTTTTTCATAAACTTAAAAGAACATTAAAAGGGATATTCTAACGAAAAATTCTGGGAGAGCTATACGTAATAAATTTGATTAGAGCATGTTACACACTGATTGCTTATAACAATGCAAAAGGCTATTTACATCTGAACTCAAAATGGTCATACAAAAGGAACCAGATACGCACAACACACCATGTATTCCAGGACTGAAATAAATCTACGTGCATTTTGCTAACAATTGTTTTTAAAATCTTCATTTTTTGCAGAACTTTTCCAATGCTGTGTTTTATTGTTCATATATACAATGCACATATAAAAACATGACTTTAAAGGACTATTCAGTATGCTAGTGTTGCATGATAAGTGCATAATAAAAATACAAAACAATAGCACTTATTAAATGAGCAGTAGATGTTTTCCCCTAATAAATTTCAAAATGTCCTTCAATTTGCCAGCCCTCTGTATCATGTGACAGCCATCAGCCAATCACAGACTTATATATATGTACATACTATGACATTTTGCACATGCTCAGTGTGAGCTGGTGCCTTAAAATAGTGTGCATATAAAAAGACTACACAATTTGATAATAGAAGTGGAAAGTTTCTTAAAATTGTTTGCTCTTTCTGAATCAATTTTGACGTTAGTGTCCCTTTAAAGTGACATAAAACTCAAAATTAAGGAGATTGCAGAGCATGTAATTTTAAGATACTTTTCAGTTTACCTCTTTTATCAAATTGACTTTTTTCATGGTACCCTTTGTTGAAAAACATAAGACCAGGAATTGTAATGCACTAATGGAAACAAGTTAGTGCTTAGCAGACAAGATGCCTCTTTTCATTGGCTCACCCGATTTGCTCAGCTATGTCCAAGTAGTGCATCATTGCTCCGGCACTTACATTAACTATGTATTTAACACATAACATTTTCTTTTTTCAATGTTTAACTTTTGTAATCAAAGATGCGATTTTTTGGGGGCTTTAACGGCATTTCATTTGTTTCAATGAATTTCATTAACAAATGATAACCCAAAAGAATGCAAAAACTCAGAACAAACTATTCGTCTGAACCAAAATGTTGTCCAATGCACATGTCTAATTTATAGCTAAGAGGAAAGAAGGGAGGTGATATGACACAAACTTTCAATTATATAAAATGGACATGATAGTCATTTTTAAATTACAGTTTATTAATATAATATAAAAGTTGATGCAAACACAAGTAAATGCACATTATCCATCTGTTATATGTTTTGCATGGATCAAAAGACATAATGTTAATAATGTCCAATAATATACAGAGTATGCATGACCGATCTATAATCCTGCACATGCATATCTGCAGCTCCATTCTCTACTTCAGAAAACATGTACACTATAGGTATTTACACTATGCCAATCAAATGATGACCAGCCTTGAATGCTTGGCTCAGTGGCAGCTGTATAGCATCTGGGAAAGCTTCTTTCCCATGCTGATATCCTTCGATACATTGGAGTGAAATCTTAGTTTAATTTGCATTTGCTGCAAACTGAGAGTTTATATCAGTGCCAGGTGCCCCTGTTACCCTCACACTCCTCTGTCCCAAAGAGCCTCATTACTTTCTATGGGAGGCAGCTTATCACTTTGGAGCTTTTAGATTCCACCTTTTTTTGAGAATTCAATAAGTTTTACCCCTGGGAAGTCTGCATTATTATTTCTCTCTAAGCCGGAGAGTTTTTAATAATAAGACCTATAGTTAGGTACTGTCAGAAATTTAAAAATGATGTTCTAATGCACTGCAGGAAGGATTTTTTTGCATAATGTTCAATTAAACCCAGTTTAATAGAAAGCAAATAATGGAACATTTTATTTTTAGTTAACAGTTTGTGCATTGCTGTTAAATATTAGTTAAAGGGACACTGTACCCAAAAATTTTCTTTTGTGATTCAGATTGAGCATGAAATTTTAAGCAACTTTCTAATTTACTCCTATTATCAAATTTTCTTCATTCTCTTGGTATTTTTATTTGAAATGCAAGAATGTAAGTTTAGATGCCGGCCCATTTTTGGTGATCAACCTGGGTTGTCCTTGCTGATTGGTGGATAAATTCATCCACCAATAAAAAAGTGCTGTCCAGAGTACTGAAACCAAAAAAAAGCTTAGATGCCTTCTTTTTCAAATAATGATAGCAAGAGAACGAAAAAAAATTGATAATAGGAGT
Source organism: Bombina bombina (assembly GCF_027579735.1). Classification (NCBI taxonomy): domain Eukaryota; kingdom Metazoa; phylum Chordata; class Amphibia; order Anura; family Bombinatoridae; genus Bombina; species Bombina bombina. The sequence continues at coordinate 1,047,170,786 of NC_069502.1, forward strand.
AAATTAGAAAGTTGCTTAAAATTGCATGCTCTTTCTGAATTACAAAAGAAAAAAAATTGGGTACAGTGTCCCTTTAAAGCAAAGCTTACTTTCAGTATATATTGTAACTTATAGTGTTCTGTGCAGTATTAATTACGCTTGAGTTTTTACCTCTTCATCTGTTAATGGTCTCTGGTTGAAGTTAGGGCTTTCATTAAAGTGTCGTTTTTTAATTTCTCCAGAATCATAGAAGTCTGGAAACTCAACTGATTTCTTCTTATAATTAAGTAGTTGTGCAAGTTCATCCATTCTGTCATACTGTCTTTTGATATCAAACTTGTGAATCTTGGGTGTACTTCTCTTCTCACCATATCCATGACTCATATCATCCAGAAACCTTTTCCCCCACAGGTCATAATCACTGTATTCAGGAAACATATTTTTGTTCTTTAGGTTGCGTTTAGGTTCTTCCTCACTACTATCATCTTTATCAAAATACCTGTTGTTCCATTTTAGCTGTTCAGGGAAGCGATACTGACTTGGTAATCTTCTGTATTCTTCAGAACTGTGTTGTTTATTCTTTTCCTTATCAAAGTAATTAGATTCCCCAAAAGCATCTTTACTTTCTCCATAATTATGTTTTTTTAGTTCTTCACCATATTGGCTTTTTTCTTTCTCCTCAGAATGTTCTGGATAGTATCTTTTAAACTCATCGACCATTTCTTCACCTATATAATGTCGCTTGTCTTCCTCTTTTGTCTCTTGTGGTTCTTCATCTTCTGTGTCTTCAAAGTGATATCTTTCTTTCCCATAAAGCCTTTCCTTTGGCAACACATTCTTGGCATTCCTTTTTTCTACATCTTCTTCACTTTCCTCACTATCTTCTTTACTGTGACCAAAGTGAAATCTTGATTCTTCGTGTTGTGTATTTTGCCACCTCTTTCTTTCTTCATGATACTTTGTATCCTCTTCCCCTTCAAAGTGATGTCTCTTTGATTCTTTGTCTTCATGTTGCATGTGTTTATTATTGTGTTCTCTTTCCTCCTCACTTTCTTCTAAACTGGAAATGTCATTGGAGACTCTCTTATCATAAGCTTTATTGCTTGAAAGATCTGCAAATGAACTGAGTCCAAAGTGTTTTTTCTGTCCTCTATACTCTGGCTCTTCCTCATTTGAGTCAAAGTGGTGTCTTTGTTCTTCATAACTTCTTTTTTCATCATAACCATGGAATTTTTGTCCAAGTTCAATGTGCTTTGGCGTGTAACTTCTTTTCTTTTCTTCCTCTTTGCTTTCCTCTGATTCCTTAGATGGTTCATAAGTTTGAGCTGAATGGTGTTTCTCTGGATGACTCAGACTTTCTCTCCAATTTTCCCTTAAATGATGCCTCTTATTTTCCTGTACATTTTTGGGTTCCTCCTCTTCTTCAGAAATCTCTTCTAAACTTTTAGCTGCACTGTGTACATTCTTGTCAAAAATGTTGTGCTTACTTTCTTGTGAATAATCCTGCTCCTTTACATCTTTCTTTATTTCTTCACTTTTGTAAAGGTCCTTGTGAATTTCTCTTTTATCGTCATCTTCCAAAAAGTGTCTTTCTTTAGAGTGGCCTGTATCTTCCTCTTTATCGTCCATATGCTTCTTTTCTCTATCTTCTTCTTTTTGTTCCATACTTTCATTTTCCACATGATGTCGTTTCTCTTCATTTTGCTCTTTTGATGTTTTGGTTTCATGACTGTGTTTACTTTCTTCATTGATGTCATGTTGCTTCTCGCTATTGTCCAATTCTTTCAAATTTCTTATCTCATATTCTTTATTTTCATTAACTGTTTCTTCCGTACTGTGATGCTTACTACCTAAAAAAAAATAAAAAATTTAAAAAAAATTAAATTGTAAAAAATTACTAGCTGTAAATTTTTATAGCAGACACTATATAGATTGCATAACCTTCTAAATATAACTAAATTATAAAGAATCCCAAAGAGCCAGAATATGCCAGATTTGAATTTTTCTCTACATGAGCACAGGTGATATGGTAACATGGATAGAGCTTCTGAAGAGTCCAAAATTAAAATATCTAACATCTGCCCTGCTGTGCTTTATAACATTGGTTTGCGTTAGGCACAATTAAAATCCGATATATGTGTTGCAAACTAGAATTCAGAGGCTATTAATCATTGTACTGTATACAGATATGTGGTGCAGTATGTCTGTTGTACTTACTGAAGTAGACCCAAATGCATGATAAAGAAGGAAATTAAATCTTATTGTACCCATTTAATTTTCATTAAATGTATTAGCTCAACGACTTATCTAGACATAGAGAATGCTGGCATGTCAACTCTAAAAGTAGGAAATAAATATGCATAATCATTCATAATCAGTAGTGTATGGTTGAATGCTGCTGTGTAATATGGGCTTTTCTTCCAAAGCTTTATACTACCAAACCAGGTACATTAAATTTCATAACATAATAAGATGAGTTCAGCACGGCTGCTATTACCAAGATTGGTGGAGGAGGCAAACCTTTTTGTAGTACTTAAGTAAAGACTGTTCCAAAGAAATAATTCCTTAAAGGGACGGTGTACGCCAGAATGTTTATTGTTTATGTTTAAATATTTTTTATTAAAGTTTGCAAAGATTTATGAAGTACATTTACATCAAAATTTGCCAATTACGTTTTCAAACAAATTGAAAATAAAACACATTGTCATAACAAATAAAGTTTCGAACTTGTATAACTCAAATATTCAAAAATTAGATCTCAGTTCTCCGCAATCATGATGTAAAACATAACATATATGGTGTCCTAGACCTCCCTCTAAGAGACATAAAAGAGAAAGGGGGAGAACTTATCCCCTTGAGCAATGTATGACAAGGAAGGTAAGTTATACCATAAATTTATATTGAAAAAAAAAAGGGGGGGGGAATATAAATGGATAAAGGTGACAACATATCCAGCAACAGCTGGATAAGCTTATCATGGTAGTGCTTTTGAATCTAAGTGTGTAATGCATGTTGATCAAGGTATGGTACTCCTATTGGGTAGATCCCGGTCTGAAGCATCCCCATTTATCCAATAGAACCAGATCTGATGAAATGTGTCCTTGTTGTCTAGGATCCCAGATGCCAATTCATACATATTGTATGTGTATTGTATCTTATTAATTATTTCAGACCAGGTAGGGACCCCGTCTTCCAATATTTAGCAATACATGTTCTGGTGACCGTACATAGAATATTGAAAAAGGTATTTAAGCGTTTGTTATATAAGGTGTTGTGATCATGTAAGAGAGCTTGTTGTATAATGAAATTGATCTCCTCACCTATCAGGCGACCCATGAAAGAAGCCAATCTCATCCAGATTGCTTTGACCCCAGCGCAGTCCCACCACATATGGCGATATGTGCCTACCTCCCCGCACCCTCGATAGCATAGTTTGCTGCCTTGTGTGGACATATGTGCGGTCTTAACCGGTGTCAAGTACCATCGGAAAAGTGTTTTCATAACGTTTTCTTTTAAGTCTGCACTCAAAAGGCCTCTATCAGCGGTCTGAAATAGGTGTTCCCAGTCCACTAGGTCTTAAGTCATATTCAAGTCCCTTTCCCAGGCTGTCATAACCGAGGATTTGGTCTTAAGTAGACCAGATTGCATAGTCAAGTATAGTCTGGAAATAGTGTGTTTGGAGCGATGGGGGGCTATTACAAAGTAGTCCCAAAATAGTAGGGGCTCCCTTCTGAGTGTCTCTGAGAAATGATCTGACTGAGGAGCTGATGTTTATTGTTTAAAGGGATACTAAACCCAAATTTTCTCTTTCATGATTTAGATAGAGCAAGCAATTTTAAGCAACTTTCTAATTTACTCCTATTATCTTATATATTATTTTTCTTTGTACTCTTACTATCTTTATTTGAAAAAGCAGGAATCTAAGCTAAGATGCCGGCCCATTTTTGGTTCAGAACCCTGGATAGTGCTTGCTTATATGGTGGCTACATTTAACCACCAATCAGCAAGCGCAACCAAAAATGGGCTGGATCCTTAACTTACATTCTTGCTTTTTAAACAAAGATAGCAAAGGAACAAAGAACAATTGATAATAGGAGTCAATTAGAAAGTTGCTTAAAATTGCATGCTCCATCGGAATCATGAAAGAAAAAAAAATGGGTTTAGTATCCCTTTAAAAAGATAGATAATTCCCCAGTTTTGCATAACCATCACGGTTATATTAATATACTTTTAACTTTTGTGATTTCCTTGTATCTAAGCCACTGCAGATTTTTTATTGTTTAAAAAGATAGATAATCCCTTTATTAGCCATTCCCCAGTTTTGCATAACCAACACAGTTATATTAATATATAATATCAGTGATGCTCATCTCCATCCCTCATATGTCACTAACAAGCCAGAATCTAAGGTTTTACCAATTAGATAATCCCTTTATTACTCATTCCCAGTTATGCATTTTTACCTCTATGATTACCTTGTATCTAAGCCTCTGCAGACTGCCCCCTTTATCTCAGTTCTTTTGACAGACTTGCATTTTAGCCAATCAGTGCCCTCTCATAAGTAACTCCACATGCGTGAGCACAATGTTATTTATATGAAGCACATAAACTAATGCCCTCTAGCTGTGAAAAACTGTCTAATGCATTCAGATAAGAGGCGGCCATCAAGTGCATAGAAATTAGCATATGAGACTACCTAGGGTTTGCTTTCAACTAAGAATACCAAAAGAACATATCAAATTTGATGATAAAAGTAAATCAGAAAATTGTTTAAAATTACATGCCCTATCTGAATCATTAAAGTTTAATTTTGACTAGACTGTCCCTTTAACAGACTAATTTTTCTTCCTTATTTCAATTTCATTAAGAATGACACACATTATCATGTTTACAGAATGCCATTGATCTAATCATGATTTTATTTCTATTTTTTGTTTCAATAAACTGCTTACTTCAGGGGAAAAAAATATCTTTCTTCTTGCCACTACACTTAACATAAACTTTTATGGTGGCTTATGCCATAGCAGACATTTATTGAGATGTAGCACAGGCACACAACACACAATTTAATGGATACATCTATCCATGAACATTTCTTTCTTCTGTTTTTGGAGACATATACTTGTAAATGAATATTTTCCCAGGTTTGCATTGTATTCTGTTGTTAATAGATATAGAGCTCATGTTCCCAGAGGCTTCCTTTGGTTTTGACAACAGTAGTATTTATGTTTGTTGATTATTTCTTGTAAAAATTGCTGTTTCATTTCATAGTGAGCATTGTTAGTACAAGGATCATAGAGTATGTAAAAAGCAAAACTTCCTGATAAATGTATTATGTCATTATATTATGCCTTGTCTTTGCTGGAATGAACCTGTTATCATGGTCTACAGATGCAGTTAGTTAACTATCGTTTGCACCTCTGCATCAGCTGTAGTGAATGAGAAGTAACCACAGAGAACTAAGGGCAGTTAAAATATACAAATCATATCATTTAAATGCAATGTGGTTACTTTTATCAATTTTTGCTTTTAGTATCTTTTGTTGAAGGAGCAGAACTTGTAATACTCGTGCTATTTCCATTGCGCAGAAAAACCCAATATCACTCGCTCTCCACTTGTAATGTGAGAAATGGTGATCACCTGACTCAATCGATAGTAGTGAGATTTTGTATAAAGGGAGCCCCTATCTCTTCCTCTGTTTTAGTTAGTGAATTGTTTGCACCCAATATAGAAGATGTGAAAATAAATTTTTGGATGAGGGGTCTTACCACTCTTTGATTTACTGGTGATTACCATGGTAATGATTTATCCTTCACCCTATGTACAATGGTATTTTTTAATGGTAGGGTGATACTTTTAGAGCTTCTATTACCCCGTAGGCCATATAGGGACATGTGACCTCATTATGGAAGAGGGTAACCACCCCTCATACCCCAGTCACTAGTCAGTGAATCACCTTCCTCATGTATTTACAATATGGTGGCAGTTACTTCAAAAGATCCTCTAACCCTATAACCTGCATACAATACACCTTTCATATCAAAGAGGGAGTGTTTCACTTTCAAATAAGTAATTTTAATGTGCTAAAATGCAACGTGATGCCTATTATGAGAGAGATAACAACACTTGTTCTAATAAAGGGTTCTATGTCCCATGGTGGCTATAAGTCAATCACTGCGGTCAACAATGACCACCTGATAGAGCCATAGCCACATGAAAGAAAATTAGGGATGTAGGGCAACACTTCTGTTGAACCCACAATACATGGTGGAACATGAGCCACACTTCTGTTGAACCCACAATACATGGTGGGACATGAGCCCCTTATCTGAAAAAAGTAATCCCGCCCTTTCAAATATGTGTTGTTGATTATCATAACTCTCATGATAAGTGTTTGTGTAAAAGGGTGATTTCTTTCCCTGCTGCAGTTAGGTGTTCAATACCTTTAAGGAGGCCTAGAAGATCAATTAAACCCTTTGTTTGGACTGACTTGGTTTGTGTCTTTACCTTGCTTGTGGACTCTGCATTTGTTAAATGATTTTGTGCTGTTTTTCCATGTGAGGCCTTGACCCGGACTGTCTAATTTAGAATACCTTAACTCATGATAGCAAGACTAAACTTTTACAATCTTATGTCTTTCTTTGATATTTGAATTTACAAACTTACAGTTATTTTCCAGTAATCATATGTTGTTTGTTTTGTAGGAGCTGATTAAAATACTTGAGAGAATTCAGCTACTTAGCATAGTTTCATTGTTTTCTTACCCCAGGCCTTTCTTTGAACACTATTGGCTAGATTACGAGTTGTGCATTAGGGTTAAAAAGCAGCGTTGAGAGGTCCCAACGCTGGTATTACGAGACTCGGAAATACCGCAAATCCACTTACGTCAATTGCGTATCCTATATTTTCAATGGGGCTTGCATAGCGCCTGTATTACGAGTCTAACCAAAAGTGAGCGGTACACCCTCTCCTGTCAAGACTGGTACCGCATTTTAAAGTCAGTAGTTAAGAGTTTTACACTACAACGCCGTAGCATAAAACTCTTAACTAAAGTGCTTAAAAGTACACTAACACCCATAAACTACCTATTAACAACCAAAACCGAGGCCCCCCACATCGCAAACACTAAAATATTTTTTTTAACCCCTAATATGCCGAACTGGACATCGCCGCCACTATAATAAATATATTAACCCCTAAACCGCCGCACTCCCGTATCACAAACACTAGTTAAATATTATTAACCCCTAATCTGCCTGCCCTAACATCGCCGACACCTACCTACATTTATTAACCCCTAATCTGCCGCCCCCAACGTTGCCGCCACTATATTAAATGTATTAACCCCTAAACCTAAGTCTAACCCTAAACCTAACACCCCCTAACTGAAATATAATTTTAATAAATCTAAATAAAATTACTATCATTAACTAAATTATTCCTATTTAAAACAAAATACTTACCTGTAAAATAAGATAGCTACAATATAACTACTAATTACATTGTATCTAGTTTAGGGTTTATTTTTATTTTACAGGCAACTTTGTATTTATTTTAACTAGGTACAATAGTTATTAAATAGTTATTAACTATTTAATAACTACCTAGTTAAAATAAAGACAAATTTACCTGTAAAATAAAACCTAACCTACGTTACAATTACACCTAACACTACACTATAATTAAATTAATTACCTAAACTAAATACAATTAATTACAATTAAATACAATTATCTAAAGTACGGAAAAAAACCACACTAAATTACAGAAAATAATAAAATAATTACAAGTTTTTTAAACTAATTACACCTAATCTAATCCCCCTAATAAAATAAAAAAGCCCCCCAAAATAATAAAAAGCCCTACCCTATACTAAATTACAAATAGCCCTTAAAAGGGCCTTTTGCGGGGCATTGCCCCAAAGTAATCAGCTCTTTTACCTGTAAAAAAAGTACAATACCCCCCAACATTAAAACCCACCACCCACACACCCAACCCTACTCTAAAACTCACCCAATACCCCCTTAATAAAACCTAACACTAACCCCTTGAAGATCACCCTACCTTGAGAAGTCTTCACCCAACCGGGCCAAAGTCCTCAACGAAGCAGGGCGAAGTGGTCCTCTAGACGGGCAGAAGTCTTCATCCAAGCCGGGAAGAAGAGGTCCTCCAGACGGGCAGAAGTCTTCATCCAGGCGGCATCTTCTATCTTCATCCATCCGGCGTGGAGTGGATACATCTTCAAGACATCCGACGCGGAGCATCCTCTTCAAACAACGTCCAACTGAAGAATGAAGGTTCCTTTAAATGACGTCATCCAAGATGGCGTCCCTTCAATTCCGATTGGCTGATAGAATTCTATCAGCCAATCGAAATTAAGGTAGAAAAAATCCTATTGGCTGATGATTAATTTAATTATAGTGTAGTGTTAGGTGTAATTGTAACTTAGGTTAGGTTTTATTTTACAGGTAAATTTGTCTTTATTTTAACTAGGTAGTTATTAAATAGTTAATGACTATTTAATAACTATTCTACCTAGTTAAAATAAATACAAAGTTGCCTGTAAAATAAAAATAAATCCTAAGATAGATACAATGTAACTATTAGTTATATTGTAGCTAGGTTAGGGTTTATTTTATAGGTAAGTATTTAGTTTTAAATAGGAATAATTTAAATAAATCTAAAATAAAATAACTACAATTAACTAAATTATATTTAAATTAAGGGGTGTTAGGGTTAGGGTTAGACTTAGGTTTAGGGGTTAAGAACTTTAATATAGTGGCAGCGACGTTGGGGACGGCAGATTAGGGGTTAATAAGTGTAGGTAGGTGGTGGCGACATTGGGGGCAGCAGATTAGGGGTTAATAAATATAATTTGTGTTGGCGATGTTGGGGGCAGCAGATTAGGGGTTAATAAGTATAATGTAGGTGGCGGCGGTGTCCGGAGCGGCAGATTAGGGGGTAATAATATAATGTAGGCTTCGGCGATGTCGGGGGCGGCGGATTAGGGGTTAATAATAAATGTAAGATTAGGGGTGTTTAGACTCTGGGTTCATGTTAGGGTGTTAGGTGTAGACATAAAATGTATTTCTCCATAGGAATCAATGGGGCTGCGTTAGGAGCTGAACGCTGCTTTTTTGCAGGTGTTAGGTTTTTTTCCAGCCGGCTCTCCCCATTGATTCCTATGGGGAAATCATGCACAAGCACCGAGGGTCTGATCATATAGGATTCCAGCTTTCCTCAAACAGGACCGCTAAGTATCATACTCACTCCCAAATGATCTCGGATGTGAAGAGATAAACTACACGGTGACAGCAGGAGTTTGAGTGGCAGCGGTACATTGAAGGAAACATAGGACGGTACATCTTTGATACCGGATGGGCTATACCAGCTATATTTGACAGGCGTATTTCTTGCTGATATTTTGTAAGTGTATATTTTTTAGCTCTTTTATTCTTGTAATAAAATTCTACACTCGAATCGGAGGATGCGCTTTTGTTTTTCTTTTTAGAATTGTACCTTGTTTCATCTGAAGCAGAAGAGTGAGCAGATATAAGAGCAGCACCCTGCACAAGTAATCTTTAATAAAGAAATCGCCAGCAACATTTATGTTACTTACGGAACACATTTACAAAGTAACATTTGGAGGAGAGGAGAGGAAATAAAAGACAGTCCTGCATAAGCATAGAACTTGGACTTATTCCACACTTCTATTACAGGTCGTATAATAATTGCGGACATTTTATATTTCTATTACAGGACTTTCCCCTGATATGCATACATTGTTTTGTATATGTGGTCAATTGTATTAATGTTTTAATAGTGGTTTAATTAATTTCTATCTATTGTTGGATACATATACATTTGTTGAGTACTATTATTTGAAGGATTATCCGTGTGGCTACCACTAGCGCCTACATATTTCACTTTTACAAGCACGTTTTACCTGCTCACCGCTACCGTAAGCAGCGCTGGTATTGAGGTGAGATGTGGAGCAAAATTTTACTCTCCGCTCACTTTTCTGCGGCTAACGCCGGGTTTCTAAAAACCTGTAATACCAGCGTTGTCTGTAAGTGAGCAGTGAGCATAAACTGCTCGATAGCACCGCACCCTTGTTACCGCAAAACTCGTAATCTAGGTGACAGTTTGCGTCCAGGTTTTTTTTTGGTGAGCTGGGCCTCTCAGCCACTGATTCAAGCTTGTTCAGCACTCCACCATGGAGAAGACATGGAAAGTGGTTTGCTGTTTGTTACAATAACAAAAACAATGACATATTCTTCATAGCAACTCTAAAGAAGTCATTTTTATATCACCCACCCCACAGTAGAAATATATCACAAGGCTCCTCATTTGAAAGAAGCGTATCTCTAAACTCAAATACTTTAATGTTCTTATGGCTGTCAAGTGATCATAAGAAAAACAATGTTCACAAGGCACAGGTGAGAGAGAGGGAACATAATTAGAAGAACACACTAAAAGTAGGAGTAGTAAATAAACAAAATAATAATTGTGCTGAAGAAAAGTTGAAAGATGAAGTGATAAAATGTCCATGAATTATCCCACCCAACATATTATCCACGAGTCAGTTAAGAACAAAGACAAGAACCTAGTACTGCATTGGAGACAAAATAGCAGTTAAGAAGAAAAGAGAAATGTGTAATTAACTCATAAATTGTCTTTAAAACAGAGAATCTTGTTTAAAATAAAAGATCTTAAACTAAATTGCAGGAAAAAGATTTTTTTCCCCCCAATTTTGCACTCAACACAAATTCACTGCACCTGCTTGACCTAAATTAAAAACCTACCAACTGTCAGTGAAGGAAGCAATTACCTGTGCCAGAAACAGTGGAATTTACACTGGCTTCTCTACACTACTGTATTTAATCTGACATTTCTCATTGATACTTATACTAGGGAGTACTATGGGCAAAGGGTATCTCATTTAATTCTTACATTGTTATAAAAGATTGCTGTTTCAGTATATTTAATGAACAATGTTATTAAAAGTGTGCAGTGTGGTTTTGTTTAATAAAGTGCATATGATAATGTCAGGGATTCTGAGTAGTAATATATATATATATATATAAAATAATTCCTTTCCTTCCTGGCAGGGAGAATCCACGACTTCATTCCTTACTGTTGGGAAATACAACAAACTGGCCACCAGGAGGAGGCAAAACACCACAGCCAAAGGCTTAAATATCCCTCCCATGTCCCCTATCCCCCAGTCATTCTGCCAAGGGAACAAAGAAAAGTAGGAGAAACATCAGGTTATAGGTGCCAGAAGAAATAATATATAAAGGGAGCTGCCTGTCAAAAAAATAAAAAATTACAGGCGGGGTTGTAGACAAACCAAGAAAAAGGAAGATTGTCTGAATTCCTTAGTAGGCTGAAGATAGAACTTCAAGGCACGAACCACATCTAGATTGTGAAGCAAACGTTCCTTCACTGAAGAAAGTTTAGGACACAAGGAAGGAACAACAATTTCTTGATAAATATTACGATTCAACACCACCTTAGGGAGGAACCCTAATTTAGTGCATAAAACCGCCTTATCAGCATGAAAGACCAGATAAGGGGGATCACATTGCAAAGCAGAAATCTCAGAAACTCTGCACGCAGAGGCAATAGCCAACAAAAAACACTGAGCCTGATACAAAACACTAAGAACAAGATAGAGCTCCAGATCTAAACACGGGTCTGATCCTAGCCAGAGCCTTAACAAAGGACTGCACATCCGGAAGCTCAGCCAATCGTTTGTGCAGTAACACCCACAGGGCCGATATCTGTCCCTTCAGGGAAATAGAAGATAAACCATTCTCCAGTCCATCCTGAAGGAAAGCTAAAATTCTGGCAACTTGAGGACAAGACATGCAGAAACTAGCTTGCAACATCTCTGGTCTGTGAGGAATATTCTCATGGATATGGAGTCTATTATAGTTCCCAGAAAATTCACCTTTGTACTTTGAGTAAGAGAACTCTTTTCCAAGTTTATCTTCCATCCATGTAATCGAAGAAGATGGAGAAGGGACTCCTAATGTTCTTCCACTAGATGAAAATATGTTGCCTGTACCAAGATATCATCCAGGTAAGGCGCTACTGCAATAACTTATGTTCTGGCAACGGCTAGAAGAGCCCCCAGAACATTTGTAAATATCCTTGGAGCAGTAGCTAGGCCAAATGGAAGAGCTATGAACTGGAAGTGCTGGTCCAAAAAGCAAACTTCAGGAACTGAAAATGCTCTTTGTGAATCGGGACATGAAGGTATGCATCCTTCAGGTCTATTGTGGTCATAAACTGTACTTCCTGAACCAGAGGAAGGATTGACAGTATTGTGTCCATCTTGAAAGAGGGAACACTCAGAAACTTGTTTAGGCATTTTAGGTACAGAATTGGATGAAAAGTTCCCTCCTTCTTTGGAACCACGAAAAGGTTTGAATAAAACCCCAAACTTCTTTCTGGTGTAGATACCGGGACAAATACTCCTAGAGAGGAGAGATCCTGTACACAACCTAAGAAGGCAGTCCTCTTTTCTGGTCTTGTAGACAGACAGATGAGGCGGATGAGGCTTGAATCCTAGCCTTGAGATACAACTTCCAGGACCCAAGGGTCCTGTACATCCTGGAACCAAGCGTCTGAAAAAGAGACAGTCTGCCCCCTACTCGATTCGATCCTGGATCGGGGGCCAACCGTTCATGCCAATTTGTTCTCGGCAGGCTTTTTAGTCTGTTTGGACTTATTCCAGGAGTTAACCGGCTTCCAAGTACTCTTGGGCTGCTCGGACTTTGAAGAGGGCTGCTGTCATTGTGACTTGTCAGCACGAAAGGAACAAAAATTAGACAGTTGCCGTCCCTTAGGCCTATTCTTCTTATCCTTTCCCTCTGGTAAATGTAGAGATAATGGAGTCCAGCCCTGGACCGAATAAAATCTTTCCCTTGAAGGGAAGAGAAATGAGTCTGGATTTAGAAGTCATATCCGCAGACCAAGTATTCAACCAGAGATCCCGGCAGGGTAGAACCGCAAAGCCAGCAGCCTTTGCATTTAGGCGAATAATCTGCATATTTGCATCACAGATGAAGAGTTAGCAATTCTCAGTTGAGTGTAGCACCAGTAGGTAGCTGCTCCAGCAACCATGGCTACAGCTGCCGCCGGGTGAAATAAAAACCCTGTATGTAGAAACATCTTCCTCAGAAAAGTTTAAATTTTCTTATTCATAGGCTCTCTAAAAGAAGAACTATCCTCCAGAGGGATAGTAGTATGCTTAGCCAGCGTAGATATAGCGCCATCCACCTTAGGGATGGAGCGCGACAAATCTAATTGAGAGTCAGGGACCGGGAATATTTTTTTAAAAGTAGAAGAGGGGGAAAAAGAAGTTCCTATTCTTTCCCATTCGTTACTAATAATGTTCACCATCTTAACTGGCACAGAGAAATGTAGAGGGACCTTCCTATCTTCATAAACCCTGTCTAATTTAGGGATCTTAGGTTCCTCAGGGAGTGTAGCCTCTGGAACCTCAAATGTAGACCGAACAGATGCTCAATTTTAAATCTAAAGGAAGGTTTCTTCGCTGAAGTAGGTTTAGAAACTGAAGTCTCCGACTCATAAGGTTCACCCTCTGAAGCTACAGAGGTTAACTCATCCTTGGATAGCTGGGATATAGTAGCTAAATCTGACAGATATTTAGATGACTCTAGGTTAGGAGAACTATGTTTAACCTTTCTCTTGCATTTGTTAGAGCGAAGTAAGGCACTCAGGGCCGCAGACACTGCCGATTGTAACTACGCGGCAAAGTCCGCTGGAAAAAGGTCCCCTCCAGATGGGGGATTAGTTGAGCCGTTGGGAACTGCATGTGGAGCGGGTAATGTAGTAAAGGTAGTAATTTTTCGGGACCCAGATTCCTGAGAAGTAGACGGCTCAGAAGGGCTAATAGTGCTATGAGTATTAGCAGGCTTGTTTCCCTTCTTAGACTCTTAGAACAGTATTTAGGCAAATGGAACAAAATTGAGCAGGTGGGCAAACCACAGCCTCCTCACAATATAAACAGGAATTATTAATCAGTACAGAAGGAGCAGAACATTCTAATGTATTTTAGAGTCCTCCGTAGCTTTGTATATATAGAAGAAACGCTTTTATTTTAAAAAAACGGCACCTTAATACTCCCAAGGGCTGAGGCACCACCTCATAGACCCAGACAGCTAACAGTGAAAACGCTGTCCTCAGGAATGGTGTCTGCACTCTGCTGCAGGATCTTGGGAAATGAAAGAGACCGCACCCGGTCACATGGTGCATAAGACAGGACTTCCCCTGCTATGAAAAAGGGGCGCTAAGCTATTATGAGTTGTGCAACACTTCAAAAAAGGAAGTGAAACCGGTTTGTTCCAAGCCAAATAACACACAGTCTATGAGCCCAGAAAAACCCTCTCACCTTAAGCAGATATAAATCCCCAAGCTGTTCAAATAATCTCCCTGAAGGAGATATTAACCCTTTGATCCTATTGAGGTATAAAGGAGCCACACTGTGATATATAAAAAACGGTCTTACCCTCCAGTATCTATGCTGTGGAACAGGCACAGCCTCTCAAATGTGACAGTCTTGCAGCAGCACTTCTAACATGGACTTGAGTGTGTAACAGCAAGCAGTGAAACTCGTCAACAATGATTGCTCAGGAGCTGTTAGCGACAGTCTGGATGGGTTCGCAGAAAAAATGTCCCTGCATCTCCAGACTCTAACTTTCATCAATACTCTCACTGAGAGGGTGAGATTATTACTTAAAACTCCAGTCCTTTCTTCAAAGGAACATACCCATTACAGGACTATCCAAATCTTCTGACACTTCTCTGCCACCTCCTATAGTGACGAAAGGCAAAGAATGACTGGGGGATAGGGGAAGTGGGAGGGATAGTTAAGCCTTTGGCTGGGGTGTCTTTGCCCACTCCTGGTGGCCAGGTGTTTTATTTCCCAACAGTAAGGAATGAAGTTGTAGACTCTCCCTGCCTTATGGAAGGAAAGAAGGGGTTACAAAGTATCACAATTGGAATGCCCTAGCTTTACTATTAACCCCTTGTCACCTTGAACATATTCTTATTTACAATATTTAGATTGGCCATAAATAACATCTCAAAGAGATAAGGAGCACAACAGACATACATGTAGCAAGAAAGAAGAAATATATTAAGCTATATTTAAATAAGGAGGTTCAAATCAAACTCTCTATTCATACCTTTTGAGTGTATAGTGTCTAGTTTCCAAATCCACCTGGCCTCTTTATATAGCATTTTTTTTTGTTTATCTCCTCCTCTAACCTTCTTTTTAACCTGATTTAAGACCTTACATCTAAACTGATTTATTTGGTGTCCCATCTGGTGGAAATGTGCTGCTACGGGTAAGTAGCCTATATCAGGGTTTCGTATATTAGATTTGTGTTGTCCTGTGCGGTCCCTGACCCTTTGGGTAGTCTTGCCAACATATAATAGCCCACATGGGCATTTAAGGGCATAGACCACATATGAAGAGTTGCATGTGAAGAAACCCTTAATCTTGTATTTATATCCTGTGAATGAATATCTCTAGATATCTCTCCTCCCTTAATAACATTATTGCAATGGGCACAACCCAAACAAGGGTATGTGCCATCTCTTGGTTTACCAAAAAATGGTGTATCCTTTTTCTGTCAGGGTAACTATTCTCTTCCAACATGTATATCCCCTGAGGTATGCAGCTCTAGGTAATTATTTAAATTCCTGAATTTCTATTTTAATTTTAATATCTTATTACTTAAAGTATTATATGTACTTACTTATCTGCAGCCCTTTCTTTCCTGTCATGCATTTTTAATTTAATATCTGTTAATTCAATTTTACCCTAACCAGGTTGCTTAAATTTTTGTTGCATTTCATTTAACCTGACCTCCTTTTTTGCCGGGTCTATTACAATTCCATCTACCCTCAAAAATTATGATTTGGGTATTGATTTGAATATGTTAGGGGGATGAAAACCTTTTTTTATGTAAAAGTAGGGTCACCATATTGCTGCTTTAAAAAGGGATACATATGAAAAATACATGTGTCAGGGTTCTTATATTTGAACTTATTAAAAACGTTTATTTAAAAAGCCCTGCCATATGTATTTTTCACATGTCCCTTTTTAAAGCGGCAATATGGTCACCCTATGTAAAAGATTATTCCTATCTATTGTTTTGGTGTATAAATCAGTTACGAGATCGGTCGTAAATAACATCTTAAAGAGATAAGGAGCACAACAGGCATACATGTAGCAAGAGGAAATATATTAAGCTATATTTAAATAAGGGGGTTCAAATCAAACTCTCTATTCATACCTAGCTATATATACAGTATATATATATATATATATATATATATATACATATATATACATATATATATATATATCAGGCATCTGTTTGTCTTCTATATTTAGCAATGTATTTGTGCAGTGTGACCAAGTATATAGAACTGAGTACCCCTACCTCTGCCAACTCATGAAAGGTAATATTTGTAATCATGTAAATATACCATACTTTTACAAAAAAGCACTTTTTGTGGAATTTTTCTAAAATAATTTTATTAGATAGTTTTATTATGAATGTAACTGTACTTTTAATGTATTTTTGATATGCTTCCTGGCACTTTTTCATTTTGCAAAAAAGTTAACCAGACCTCTGAGGACGTGGTGCTATCCCTTTTAACGAGAGATAAACCCACATGCAAAAACCTGTGATAAACCCATTTTCGCTCACACGGAACTGTTAGCGCGCCACTTGTAATCTGGCCCTAAGTAATTTAATGTACAGATGTCTTTTTAGTATAATGAATGGCACTATTTAATTTAACAGCAAAAAATAATACATTAACATGACATTGCAGCAATTGTATTCGAACATTAAACTCTCTACTTATCTCCAAATAATATGAACCTGGTAATTAAAAGTGTGCTTATTGATTCAGAACCATATTGAATCTGCAGCTTTTGCAAAATAAATACTACACTGCGTGTTTCTTGCTTAATCATTTTGATAACACATAGTTAATAACAGTTGTCGTCAATTAGTGAATCAATAAAGCGTTTCAAATATTAATTTAATGAGATACTTGTATACTTGTGCCATCATATTATAAATAGCATATGTGATTTTGTCTTTATTTAATAAGTTCATTATTTCATTAGGCAGTCAGATAATTATCTATGGTTATCACTATGGATCATTATTTTTAAAACTTATATAAAAGGGAGCCAAATTTAGTGATAATGTAAGCTCTGACTCTTAATACCTTTTTTATTCTCCAAAAAGCTATCGCTCTAATGGTCTGGGAATATTATGACTCATATTTGAGATCTGAAGCCAGCGAGAACACATCAAAAAAGATGTATGGAAATAATCAGAGTTCCTTTGTGCACTGGTAGATATGCCTATCATGAGCTGTGGGGGAGGCTTGCACTAACAGAATTATTTAATATTCATATTTTAAGGGAATGATACAATAATCTAGAATACAGCACTGATTTTTTTTTTTTGCTTTAAAGACTGAAACAGAGATCATAGCCTGGCTTTTTCTATGGGATATGTTTATAGATAAGTGAAGCAACAGGCAGATAGAAATAGGATAACAGAGAAACATACAGATATACTTACTCTTTAAATAAGTTACCTATAGATATATAAATAGGATAGAAATTACTGGCATATTCAGGAGCGTAACTGGCCCTAACTGAGCCCTAGAGTAAAGTATGTGGCTCTATTTTAATAGCCCCTTTTCTGGCTGTTTGTGATCAACAGTATTTGAGCCACATAGAAGAAAGAGGGGCTGCTTCCGTGTGGCTGTGACTGGTCCTTCCCACCCCATGGTTAGTTTGTACCTGAGAATATGCAGTCTTCCTCTACAAATATGGGGCAAATATTTCCGTACAATGGTGACCATCATGGAAATGCTCCCACCATATTTGTAAATGGAATTCTATCCACTTTCTGTACACTGTGAGCCCTGTTTTGTGTGTGTGTGTGTGTGTGTGTGTATGTGTGTGTGTGTGTGTGTGTGTGTGTGTGTGTGTATGTGTGTGTGTGTGTGTGTGTGTGTATGTGTGTGTGTGTGTGTGTGTGTGTGTATGTGTGTGTGTGTGTGTGTGTGTGTGTGTGTGTGTGTATGTGTATGTGTGTGTGTGTGTGTGTGTGTGTGTGTGTGTATGTGTGTGTGTGTGTGTGTGTGTGTGTGTTGGGGGGAGGAGGCAGTACACAAAAAATTGATGCAAGATGGGCCCCTAAATGTGGGACCCTGGACCTGTGAGACCCCTGCAGTTATGCCAGAGGTGGCTCTAGATTTGGTGAGGACTTAGGCAAAATTCAAATATAAGACTTATCTTATGTTTAATTTGTATTACCTATCAAGTACTGTACTGTACACCTGGTTGTGTACAATACTTTCCCCTCTTTTTATTTTATTTTTTTCGATGGTACCTAATATCCCAATAATAATGCAAGGAAAAAAAAGGGAAAAAATTAGAAAGAGAGAGAAAAAAAAAAAGCACAGTGAGAGAGAGGGAGAAACAGACAGAGAGAAATGAGGGGTAATTGAAAAGAGAGGTGGAAGGGGGAGAAAAGAGAAAGAAAACAGAGAGTGTGTGAAGGAGAGATAAGAATCAATGGAAAGGGAATAAAGAGAATGGTTATAAAAAGGAGAGTGAAGACAGAGTGGATAGAGACGGGAGAGAGAGGGAGAGACGAACAGGAAAGATAGCAAAGAAAATAAAACTAAGAGAAAGGACAACAAGATAAGACAGAGTCTAGAGGAGAGAATGCAGAGAGTGGAAAGAAAAATAAAAGGAAGAACAAGAGGGGAGAAAGTGAGAGAATGGAGATATTGAGTTACAAAAATGGAGTGAAATATGAGAGAACAGAAAAGAGGAGGAGAGTAAGGACAGTTGGAGAAAAGTGAGAGGGAGATTGAAGCGAGAGGAGAGGGATAGAGATTGTTAAGAGAGTGGAAGTAGTCCGAGAGAGGAGAGGGAAGAAAGTAAAGTTAGTGACAGAGATAAGAGAAAAAGCGGAGGGAGAGAGAGAGAGAGAGAGAGAGAGAGAGAGAGAGAGACAAAGGAGGTGCAAAAGAGGAAGGAGAGTAGAGAGAAAGAAAGAGGGGAGTGAGAGAGTAAAGAAAGAAGAGGATGAGAGGGGAGAATGTGAGAGAAGGGACAGAGGAGAGAGAGAGAATATAAGCAATGTTAATGGTGGCTTATTACCTCTGGATACAGGGGATAAAATACTGAAAATGTAGTATCCCTTTCCCTTTTAAATGTGCATTGTTGCCTGTGTTCCTTATGCCTTTTGAGTATGCTGAAGCTGAGAGCACTGGAGGTGGAAAGAAGTGAGGAGTCTGTACTTGACAGCGAGAGAACTTGCAGTTGTGTAAGAGGTTGTGAGGGTTAGAATATCCAGCTGTGCCATGAGAAAATGCATGGGCAGAGCTACTATACTACCAAAAACTAACATCCTAGGGGCAGGAAAACCAAAGAAAGCACATTTTCTATGCCCCTCTGCTAGGCTTTATCAAGAGTGGGGCCTTAGGAGGTCGCCTATTTGGCCTAACACTAGGCCCGCCTATGTCTGGGCATAGTTACACACATTTACTTGCAAGAACACTTGCCATTTCATAAAAGTGGTTGCACAAGGGTGAACATTAAAAAAAATTGAATTTAACTCACGTCGGGTTGGTGCAACTTCAGAGCTCTGGTTAACTGTTGCGCAAGCCAAAAAAGTTGCTAAAAGCACATCAAAAATACTTTTAAAATTACAGTTACATCTCATATTAGCACTTTCAAATAAAAATTATTAAAAAAAATTGCAGAAAAAGTTATAAGGCTCAAAGATTTGAGGTCTCAGGTATTTATGTATATATACGTATTTACAGACATATGTACACATATAGACACATAAATATTAGGGATGTGCGGATGTGTTTATATTCAAATTCGAATAATAGAACGAATGTTATTGTAAAAATTCGATTTACATAATCGAATGTTGATAAGAACGAATATTCATAAAAATTATATTATCAAATGTTATTTTCAGTTTTCTAATGTGAAATTTGAATTTGAATGTAACATTCAAATTCGAATGTAACATTCAAATTTGAATATTACATTTATAAAACACAGTTGTAGACTAGGCATACTATTTTGAATTTGAATGCGACATTCAAATTCATATATTACATTTATACAACACAGTTGTTGACTAGAAATACTATTTCGAATTTGAATGTGACATTTGAATTCGAATGTGACATTCAAATTTGAATATTACATTTATAAAACACAGTATAAGACTAGAAATACTATTTCAAATTTGAATGTTACATTTGAATTAAAATGTAGCATTCAAATTTGAATATTTCATTTATAAAACACAGTATTAGACTAGAAATACTATTTCAAATTTGGATGTTACATTTGAATTAAAATGTAGCATTCAAATTCGAATATTTCATTTATAAAACAGTATTAGACTAGAAATACTATTTCAAATTTGAATGTGACATTTGAATTAGAATGTAGCATTCAAATTAGAATATTACATTTATAAAACACAGTATTAGACTAGAAATACTATTTCGAATTCGAATGTGACATTCAAATTCAAATATTACATTTCGAAATTTAATGTGATATAAAATACATAGCTAAACATTCTATTATTCAAACTAATATTTTCGAATGTTATTGAAATGTTATCAAAATTCATTTTAAATTGCGAATTTTAGAAACATTCGCCCATCCCTAATAAATATATATATATATATATATATATATATATATATATATATATATATATATATATATATATATACAGTGCATTGGAGCCCTTTGCAGTCAAGTAGCTAAAAACATGAAAATTCATATTTATGCAACATTCATATTTAATAAAGTGTTTATCTGTGTATTTACTGTAAATATTTCACATTCCAATGTATTTTTAAATAGATATTCCTATGTATATCTGTATATATACTGTATATATACAGAGAGAAGTGCACTCACAGGAACGAACAACTGGCTCATTACCATTGATAGCCTGTTCTATGGTGATTTACCACCTGGATGCAGCTTTTTAGCCCAGTAATGCTTTTCACAGAGAAGTACTTTCCTGTAGTATATCAGTATGATCCCGCCCATTACGATCAGTACAGAGCCGAAATACCAGGCAATTCCACTCTGAACAAGGAAAACAGCAACCCCAGATGATCGTTTCGGCCTTCATTGGGCCTCGTCAGTGAGGTGTAGCCATATTCCTCTAAGCACACTGAGCAAGGAGTCCACGTATGGTTGCCCCTTTTTCCCATAGGAAGACTAAATACATACAGAGAGAAGTGCACTCACAGGAACGAACAACTGGCTCAATACCATTGTTAGCCTGTTCTATGACGATTTACCACCTGGGTGCAGCTTTTTAGCCCAGTAATGCTTTTCACAGAGAAGAACTTTCCTGTAGTATATCAGTCTGATCCCAATTATTACAATCAGTCCAGAGCCAAAATACCAGGTAATTCCACTGTGAACAAGGAAAACAGCAACCCAAGATGATCATTTCGTCCTTCATTGGGCCTCGTCAGTGAGGTGTAGCCATATTCCTCTAAGCACACTGAGCAAGGAGTCCACGTCTGGTTGCCCCTTTTTCCCATAGGGAGACTAAATACATACAGAGAGAAGTGCACTCACAGGAACGAACAACTGGCTCAATACCATTGTTAGCCTGTTCTATAGTGATTTACCACCTGGGTGCAGCTTTTTAGGCCAGTAAGTAATGCTTTTCACAGAGAAGAACTTTCCTGTAGTATATCAGTCTGATCCCGCCTATTACGATCAGTCCAGAGCCGAAATACCAGGCAATTCCACTCTGAACAAGGAAAACAGCAACCCCAAATGATCTTTCGGCCTTCATTTGGCCTCGTCAGTGAGGTGTAGCCATATTCCTCTAAGCACACTGAGCAAGGAGTCCACGTCTGGTGGCCCTTTTTTCCCATAGGGAGACTAAATACATACAGAGAGAAGTGCACTCACAGGAACGAACAACTGGCTCAATACCATTGTTAGCCTGTTCTATGGTGATTTACCACCTGGGTGCTGCTTTTTAGGCCAGTAAGTAATGCTTTTCACAGAGAAGAACTTTCCTGTAATATATCAGTCTGATCCCGCCTATTACAATCAGTCCAGAGCTGAAATACCAGGCAATTCCACTCTGAACAAGGAAAACAGCAACCCCAGATGATCGTTTCGGCCTTCATTGGGCCTCGTCAGTGAGGTGTAGCCATATTCCTCTAAGCACACTGAGCAAGGAGTCCACGTATTGGTTGCCCCTTTTTCCCATAGGGAGACTAAATACATACAGAGAAAAGTGCACTCACAGGAACGAACAACTGGCTCAATACCATTGTTAGCCTGTTCTATAATGATTTACCACCTGGGTGCAGCTTTTTAGGCCAGTAAGTAATGCTTTTCACAGAGAAGAACTTTCCTGTAGTATATCAGTCTGATCCCAACTATTACAATCAGTCCAGAGCCAAAATACCAGGCAATTCCACTGTGAACAAGGAAAACAGCAACCCAAGACGATCGTTTCGGCCTTCATTGGGCCTCATCAGTGAGGTGTAGCCATATTCCTCTAAGCACACTGAGCAAGAAGTCCACGTCTGGTTGCCCCTTTTTCCCATAGGGAGACTAAATACATACAGAGAGAAGTGCACCCACAGGAACGAACAACTGGCTCAATACCATTGTTAGCCTGTTCTATGGTGATTTACCACCTGGGTGCAGCTTTTTAGCCCAGTAATGCTTTTCACAGAGAAGAACTTTCCTGTAGTATATCAGTCTGTTCCCGCCTATTACAATCAGTCCAGAGCCAAAATACCAGGCAATTCCACTCTGAACAAAGAAAACAGCAACCCCAGACGATCGTTTCGGCCTTCATTGGGCCTCGTCAGTGAGGTGTAGCCATATTCCTCTAAGCACACTGAGCAAGAAGTCCACGTATGGTTGCCCCTTTTTCCCATAGGGAGACTAAATACATACAGAGAGAAGTGCACTCACAGGAACGAACAACTGGCTCAATACCATTGTTAGCCTGTTCTATGGTGATTTACCACCTGGGTGCAGCTTTTTAGGCCAGTAAGTAATGCTTTTCACAGAGAAGAACTTTCCTGTAGTATATCAGGCTGATCCCGCCTATTACAATCAGTCCAGAGCCGAAATACCAGGCAATTCCACTGTGAACAAAGAAAACAGCAACCCAAGATGATCGTTTCGGCCTTCATTGGGCCTCGTCAGTAAGGTGTAGCCATATTCCTCTAAGCACACTGAGCAAGAAGTCCACGTCTGGTTGCCCCTTTTTCCCATAGTGAGACTAAATACATACAGAGAGAAGTGCACCCACAGGAACGAACAACTGTCTCAATACCATTGTTAGCCTGTTCTATGGTGATTTACCACCTGGGTGCAGCTTTTTAGCCCAGTAATGCTTTTCACAGAGAAGAAATTTCCTGAATTATATCAGTCTGATCCCACCTATTATGATCAGTCCAGAGCCCAATTACCAGGCAATTCCACTCTAAACAAGGAAAACAGCAACCCCAGATGATCGTGAGTTTGGTGTTGCTAAAGAGGAGCAAATTAGAGACAGAATAGTCATAGGAATTGCAGATGCTGAAGTCTCACTGAAGCTACAGTTGGAGGCTGATGTAACATTGGATGGGGCTATTAGGATGACCAGACATGGACTCCTTGCTCAGTGTGCTTAGAGGAATATAGCTACACCTCACTGACGAGGCCCAATGAAGGCCGAAATGATCGTCGGGGGTTGCTGTGTTCCTTGTTCAGAGAGGAATTGCCTGGTATTTCGGCGCTGGACTGACCGTAATAGGTGGGATCAGACTGATATTCTACAGGAAATTTCTTCTCTGTGAAAAGTATTACTGGGCTAAAAAACTGCACCCAGGTGGTAAATCGCCATAGAACAGGCTAACTATGGTATTGAGCCAGTTCGTTCCTGTATTTAAGAATAAATAGAACATATTCTGCTATGTGAAGAACTTTGGAATGTGAAATATTCATTATTCATGTCAGGTTAGTGCACTTGAGTACACGCAATTGGGTTTTTGCACGAGTCTGGGTGTTAGTGTTTTCTCAATTTTCATGCTCCATTGAAGTCTAGGGGGGAATATGTTAACACGATTACAATATTCGAAGTTCTGCATTTTGTGCATGTCTGGTTAGCACTTGTGCCCAAACTTTTCAATTTCAACTTGTAATACGTGCGTTACCCAACGCATGCAAAAAGAATACTTCTAGCGAAGTTAATGCATGAGCAGGAGCGATAAATAGTGTTCCACTCGTGGGGTGAGGATTTTGTCGCATCTATCAAAAGAGAAAACTCATTTTTTTTATTTGCCTTCATATTTTCTACTGCACTTTTATTGGGCAGAAAAAAAAACAGACATTCATTATCCATAACAGATTCTAGTCTCATGTTTGCCTGTCACTCCAGGATAGAAGTGTCATAAATCAGTTTAACATCAACAGAATAAACATTAAGATGAATCAAATATATTACAAGGTTCAAGAAAAACAAAACAAATATGGGTTTATTTTAAATGGATATTAAACAGTATGGGATTGTAATATAAAATGTTTAATTATGTGTAGTTAACATTTTTTTTTTCAATATACTTATTTATTTTGTCCCCCTTTCCCTTAATTTAAATCTGAACATTTGATCGTTTTCTAAATTACACTGAGTCTTAGTAATGGTTGTCGCCATGTTTGAACTTAAAGGGACATAAAACCCAATTTTTTTCTTTTGTGATTCAGATAGAGCACTTTAAATAACTAGCTATTTATTTCTATTATCTACATTGTTTTGTTCTCTTTGTTGAAAAGTATATGTAGGTAGGTGCATAAGCTGCTGATTGGTGGCTGCACATATATGCCTCTTGTATTGGCTTTCAGCTAGCTCCCAGTAGTGCATTACTGCTCCCTCAATAAAGGATACTAAGATAATGATGACAATTAGATAATCGAAGTAAATTGTTAAAATTATATGCAATATCTGAATCATGAAATAAACAATTTGGATTTCATGTCCCTTTAAAGGGACAGTCTACACCTTAGTCATCTTAAAGTCTTACCTTAGATTAAGCTGCAAATAGCCTCCTGCGCCTTTTCTATATAATGTAGCAGGAATGGTAAAAAAAAAAGTTATTTTAAAATTAATATTGTTTTTAGCCACTATGAAAAGGCTGCCAAGCTCCTCCCACTGATGACATCACAGTCTGGGTTGCATATGGCATTCAATCACAAAAGGGTCACTAGTTGGATTTAATAGACTGTCAATGCTATTCAGCAGAGTGCCTAGATGTAGCCCAGATTGTGATGTCTTCAGAGGACAAAGCTTGGCAGCCATTTCAAAGTGACCAGAAACAATATTAATTTTAAAATAACTTTTTTACCGTTCCTGCTGCATGATATAGAAAGGGATTCAGGAGGCTATTTGCAGCTTAATCTAAGGTAAGACTTTAAAATGACTAAGGTGTAGGCTGTCCATTTAAGTTTTTCCCTTATCTGTCATTCCTGCTGATGACAATTAAGGACAGATAAAAAAAAAAACAGGCAATAAAAAAAGAGACTGTCCAATCAAGGCTGTGAGTCACATAAGATTATCTAAAAAAAAAAAGGTTTCCACACAGCCTTGTTTGTACAGAGATAAATAGAAAACGAGTTCAAACATGGCTACACCCATTACTTTATATAAACTGAACCTTTACACTTATTGTGATGAGAGTGGGAAGCGACTTCACCGGATGGGGGCGTGGTTTAGGGGATTGATTGTCTATGTCGCAGTTACCAAGTTAGATGTGTTGTACAAGCTGTATACTTCTATGCTCTGCAATAAAATAGTGTTGTACCTTCTTTGCTGTGTCCTGCGTCTCATGACACTTATATTTTTAATATTTAAACAACAAATTTAATTGTACAAAATACAGTCATCTACATATTATTCTAAGGCTCATCTTTGCTTTGAATACATCAATATGTCTAGCAGGCATTTACTGTTTTTAACATTCCTTTAAAGAGATTGTGGAGTCAGAATTAATTTGTAAACTACATTACAAAGCTGTGGAGTTTTTAAATTTGAAACCATTCCAAATTATTAAAAAAACACTACTATAACCAGTTTTTTATTTTATAGGCCCAAGAATGTGGAATCCATAAATACTTTATTGCACCTGTGATGTATCTCATGAGCATGGTTCACTATTTCAAATCTGATGAGGTTGTTTCATTTTTTTATATTTCTTTTATTTCTCTTGAACTGTTTTATAGAATTAGTATGTTTTTGTTTTAAAGGAACATTAAACTGCTGGGTACACAACTATAGTAGCATGGCTGCTACTTAACATTATATTGCTTTTCCTCCTGTACCTTTCAAAACTTTTTTTTAAACCTTTCAAAAGTTCTGCTTAGTTAAGCTCTTCATCTTCACACTGGGCACCGCCATCTTGAAATTTAAGACCTATTGTACTCTGTGCACTTACACAGATCACTAATATTGTTGTCTATCATTCACTTTAACTTGCACTACACAATTTTTGCAGTGGCTGCATTGCTATATTATTCCTGAGTGTTTGTTAGGTAACTTTTAAAATGTAAAACAACCTGCAAAAATGTAAGTCTTCTGCTTTCTATTGTGAAAGTAAACCCAAAAATCAAGGTAAATCTGTCAAAAAGCCAGCAACACTACTGATTTGTGAAAAGGCACCGCTTCTGTCATAGGATGCAACAATACGTGCGTACCAAGATGGCAGCAACTGGTATAAAGATGCAGAGCTTTACTATTAGGATTCTGTAAGGGGTTAAAATGAGAGAATGAGTTTGAAGACAGCTTCAGGCACAGGAGGAAAAACAATATAATGGTTGCTCTATTGTTCAGAAGGAGGTGTTGTGATGCTGGATTTTTCTCTATGCACCAAGAGATTAATGATTATGAGATTGAAGCTTCTCCTTTCATTATAATGGAGAGTGACTCACACATAGCAGATGTGACAAAGGGCAGGAACAAATCTCTATAAATTCCACAATTTTCAAGTGGCAGTTTTGCTTCATTTTTTCCCCGCCACAAGATATTAGTTTCACAATCAGGTTTTGTTGAATCTAGGCCGTTTTTTTGTGTATGAATGAAAACGAATTGACATGAGGCCCTATGTTAGGAAAACCAGAATTTTTTTCACTAGGTGAGTTTTACAAGATCATGAAAGTGAAATTGGAAATGTACAACAATTTATTTAAATATCCATTAGAAGCAATAACTTTCCTTGTGTATATAACTTGCTTATAAGCTGCATGTGCATATGTCATTTACACTTACTCTGAGCGGTAATGTCCAGCGAAATGAAACATAAAAAATAAACATAAATATTTTTAATGAATACTAAAATTCACGTGCATGTCTCTAACATTAAACACATTTGAAATGTTTTTCGTGCTTGACAAGAAAAGTGTTTTACTGTCATACTTCTACTGTGTTTTAATAACTTTTTTTTTTTTTTAACATGGGATCTTTTAATTATTAATATTCTATTAAAGATATTATAAATGGGTTTTAAAGACGTTCTCTTTTCTTAATACAACTGTTATAAGAATCATGGGGAAACAATAATAAAATAATAAATTAAAATAGTTTGAGATTTTAGTTTTTGTGCAGCAACATTATGCATCTAGGACACCAAATGCCCAGAGTAGAATGTGGATTTCCTTATTTATAAAAATAAAAAAAGAAGCAAAAGAAATTAAAGTTTGAAAAAAGTTTTCAAATTATTTAAAAGTAGACAACAAGCAAAGAAAAACAGCCTAAAACCCCAAATTGTGAGGGGGAACTTCCAGGCGGCGGCCATGACTGGTCGCAAGATTGTATGTTGCTCTATATCTGTACATCAATCTGCGTATAAAACTCATCTTAATGCACCATCAAGTATTATGTGTATCTACTTTCTTCATTGCAGAGTAAGTTCTTTAGACTGATATAATTATTTTATAGATCTGGTGAAAGCTTCAGTCTACTGGAACAATTTTCAGGTTGCGGCCTATAACTCAACCCCCTGGCAGGAGCCTAGTTTGCCCCTGTTGTTATTGTACAGAGATGTCCCTCAAGACGCTGTAAGGACTCTCTTTCTCTTAACTTGAGAACCATCTATACTTGCTGAATATTTTTCTACAGGGATTTGGCTACCAAAAAGTTACTTCTGCCTGAAATGGAGGCTCTAAACAAATGGGAGCGTTCGATGACCCAGGCGATACAGTACTACTATCGAAGCTTAGAGGAAGAACTTTGCAGAATCTTTGTGATCCCAGGGTATATGACCGGAATACAACTTGTAACCCAGGTTAAGTCCATAAAATAATATGGTGACGGCTCATGTCCAACCTGGTAGAAGCGAAGGCCCCCTACTCCCACAGCCCGATGAATTATATAAGGGACACTTATATGTCACCCTGGATCTGCGACAAGACGACTTGGTGACATCGGATGCCCAAACATGTGATGTTAAGCTGCATATAGCTCAAGTGACAACAATACTGGATGCGCAGGTGGAGGCTTCCTCTGCTGCAGTGATGGAGATAATTACCCCTTATGCTGTTCAGGAGGCATATCGGGTTCTCTTGGAGAAAACGAGAGGGACATCTATTGGAACTCCAGCCTCAGGGTTCACCACACAACACGGGGAAAGTATTGCCAATTACACATACCCGACATTAGCTACTGCTGGAGGCACCGTAATTAAAGTCCACAGCTCCATTCCTGCTAATACAAGTAGTGTGCAATCATCAGAATGCTCACTGAAGCCAATTGCTTGGAATTGGCATTATCTCAATTTCAGGAGCTATACCCAGGACAGTACTTCCTTAGATGTGACACAATTATTGGGGTAAATGAACGTAGTAAACCAGGACTTGTATTTGGGACACACATCTGATAACGCTGAGATTGGGAAAAGTGTAGTATATAGCTATTGCTATACAAAAGCACCTTCTAAAGCATGAGTCCTGGAGTAGACTAACAAACTATTGGGTCCATGAGGATTTTGTTAATCTGAAGATCTACTAATAGTTTTGGTCTGCTTTATTTGTTTACTCTTATGCCACTCAATTTCAGGGGCATAAAATGTTTAATAACATATGTTAATTGTCTGGTTTTACTATACTTGTCATAATATGTAGTTACCTTAGACCGTAATATTTCATTGCCATAATTAGGTATTTACCAATTACCATGCCCATTAAAGTAACTCAGAATCCTTGTTGAGTGTGTTAATAGTTAAGTATTTATTTGCATATTTGTTGTTCAATGTTTTTATATAACTGAATTGTTATTTTAATGTGGATTAACTGGAACCTATGCAGTATTTTATACTAATACCATTGTAATATATTTGCTTATCATCTAACTCAGATCAAATAACATCCTTACACCCTAAACTTAACTGCTCCTATCTTCTCATATAGTAAAACCCTAGGGCAAGCGAGATTTAACACCCTAAACACTCCCACAGACTTGATTTACCCTCATTCCTAGCTATAGCCACATTGTTTTTACACAATGCCGCCTTGCTGTCACCGGCTGAGACAGTGGGCTGTCACCGGCTGAGACAGTGGGGGCATTAATCCGTGTGAAGTCTAGAACTAGGAAGTAAATCCGTAATTAATAAATTAGACACTAGACAAGATAATGCTATAAACCCAGAAAACATATATACTAGCAGCCCTCCAACATAGGGACGGTTTTAGAGCTAATTAGCAAATATACTGAAGGGGATTAGTACAGATCCAAAGCCCACTAGTACCTCTAGTAGAATAATCCATCCCATGCTCATACGTCACTATTCAGTGCTATTTAATTTAAGCTCTCTGACTGAGCGGTCTAGTTCAGCCCATTGACTTACACTTCAGCCCAACAGAAGCTTAACACATATACTGTTTGGCAGCCCCTATTTTCATTTCTGTGGCACAGTGTTTTGTGGTTCCCATCCTATTACCTATTATGACTAAGGGCCATAGATGGTTCTAAACTTCATGCCTCTCTAGTGATACTACACCTCATTAATTGAGTTATTATTAGAATTTTCTGACTTCCGTTTGGGGTGGAGCTTGGAAACAGCATGCTCCAGGTCTGTGCGGTGACCAACCACCACTGAAATTCGCTACCCAAGCCATTTTACCACCTACCCCAGCACCTATGTGGGGTTCCCGGTGTGGTGGTACACACAGCTAAGACATTTTGGCTGAACGAAGAGCTGGAAGTCGCCATCCTTGAATTGTATGTATGGTCGTACGGGGAATACCTGGCAGAGGCATAGTCTCATAAGCAGTATACTGGGGCAAAACTACCCTAACATCCCTTACCTGACTGCTGAAGCTCCGGAACCAGCGTATCTCAAGTTGTTCCTGTTCAGAAGAGAGGACCCGACACGCAGCGGACAGCTTCCGGTAGCATGTGACAGGAAGCCGGTCTAGAAGCCAGCGCCGGTGAGGTGGAACGCCGCATCGCGGAGGGATCCATGCTGGGCTGACTAACTGCACCCGGGCATAGGCGAAATTTGCAAGGCGGCAGACCGGGTACTCATGGCCCGGTAGGAGGCAAAAGCAACTGGATATTAAGTTCGGAGTGCTAGCATCAAGACGGTGGAAAGCTGGCAGAATCGGTGGCAGCCGCAAGTATCTCTTTCTTTACTTTTCTGTGTCCGCCTCTCTTAATGCATATCTAAGCCACTATGCCAGGGCTGAAGTGAGAGAGGTACAGGCCACAGTTGTTTGTAGACGGGACTAACTGTTTATCTTACTAGGAAATGGTCACTATCATACTGTTTGCCGGATAAACTGCATTGACCCCGTAGTGATCCAGGTTTTCCTTTCCTGTCGATGTGTGCTTTTCCCACCTGGACATTTTGCTTATTTCAGTGTGACTACTGTTAATTTATCCACTGTGACTTTTTTTTGGGAAAGAGAAGTTGGGAGGAAAAGAAAAAAGCACAGGATAAAGACGAAACAAAGAGGGAAATTTGACAAGCTGTTTTCCATACCAGCAGGGTCCTAACTAGGGATACAAGATCTGGCATCTTTAAATATATATATCTTCTGGTGTAAAGACTTGAGACGTTGCTCAACAAAGTTTATGTGTCTGCACACCACTGCTACTTGTTATTCTTCTTCCTTTTATATTATATGCAGGATAAATAGTGGGTTTATGCTAGAATCTGTTACAAACGTTGATTTTTGCTATATTGCTGTTTTTTTTTTGGTTTTTTTTGCTGAGCCCAGTTGTGATTCAATATTTTTCTGACCTGCTTTGATTTGGATATCTTTGTAGCCCGTAAGCCCTCCCTCTGTTTTTCTAATATTTAGTACTAATATATAAGGGTTAAAATATAGCTGACCTTAAAGTTTACATGGAGGTTCATCAAGCTCTGAATATTGTACCTTCCTGCAGAGATTTTTGCTTATAAATACCGTATTCATTTTTTGTTTCTTATAATAGTTAAATTAGATAATACCGAGCTAGAGATTTTTATTGCCCGTGAAGATACATTAGTGCATGTTTTGATCTATTAAATCTTGCTTAGATTAATCTCGTTTTCAGACTAATTTATAAAAATACAAAAGGGGGAGCGACTCTCCATTAGAAAATAGTGCTTGTATAACTACTTGAACAGGCCTATTTCACTTTTTATTTTTGTTGTCACTTTTTTATTTTTTTATTTATTTTTTTCACCACCCAGTGGGTACACTTTATATATTCACATATATACACATATTGAAAAAGAAAGGAAAGAGAAAGGGGAAAGGGAGGAAAGAGGGAGAGAAAGAAGGAGAAAGAAAAGAGAGAGAGGGGAGAAAGGAAGGAAGGGAAGGAAAAAAAAAAAAAGTCACATTCATATTTTTTGTTTTTTGTACACACAATTTATGTTTAAGGAGTTTTCGCCACGTCGTAGCTCTCAGTAACTTGATGCACATTTTGTTTTATGAAGTTCTCACTCTTGCATTTAATTAATGGAAAAATTCGTCACACAGACGAAAAAAAATTCACCTGTAATGCCTGCCAAAGTAAAGGATAGAAAATCTAAACCAAGTGATAATAGTCTCGATTCCACATTAAGTGAGTCACCTCTCCCCTCTTTTGATATTCAAATGTTGATAACACAGCTCTCAGCCGTGTTCTCACCACAATTTGAAATGATCAAAAATGAAATTGCGGGTATGTCCACTGAGTTATCGAATCTCTCCACCGAAGTTAGGCAGTTTTCTGCTAGAATTGGTGAAGCAGAGGACAGAATTTCGGACCTTGAAGATCGTGTAAACGCTCAGGAGGCAACTATTCAAAAACAGGATATCACAATCCATAATATGCAATTGCGCCTGGAGGATATGGAAGATCGCTCCAGGCGCAATAACATACGTATTGTGGGCCTACCCGAAACTGTAGAATACGAGGATTTAATGAAATTCACCTCCTTTGATTTACCTCAAGCGTTAGGAATGCCAGCAGAATCTTTACCTTTAATAATAGAAAGAGCACACAGGATAGGCCCTAAGAGAGCTCAGTCTGACAGCGTAGCTTGGAACAGAATGTGTATATTTAAAGTACTAAAATTCCAAGATAAAATGGAATTACTGAAACGCTTTAGAAAGAATGGTCCTCTTCAGTTGGGTAACAATAAGATCCTACTCTTCCAGGACTTCTCTAACGAGACGTCCATGAAGAGGAAGTTAATGGCCCCGTTCTGCTCGCAGCTAATAAATAACGGATTTAAAGCTTGCATGGTTTACCCAGCAAAGGTTATTGTAGAGGATAGGGGCTCTACAGTTACTTTTCAGGAAGTAGCAGATATCAAAATGTTTGTTAGCTCAAAAATTTCAATTTGAAAATTGATATAACGGACCTATGCTCTATCATGATTATGTTAATGTCTGCCAGGATATGTGCTGTGTGTGTGCTGCTGAATGAGGTTGTTGTATGGGGTGCAGGTTGTTTTTTTTTTTTTTTTTTCTCCCTTTTCTCTTTTTTCCCCTTCTCTCCCCTCTCCTCGTGTAGGAGTATATGGGAATATTGTCAACTCACTTAGTTATAGGTCAAATGGATTCTAAGAAAGAGAGAAATGACTAAGCTAACTTTTAGTCTTAAGATATATCATTTTATGAAATGACGGGAGTAAATATCCTGTCATGGAATGTAGGAGGTATTGCCTCCCCCAGGAAAAGAAAACTTATAATTAAAACCCTGGCAAGAAAAAGACCAGATATTGTCTATATTCAAGAAACCCATCTTAATGACATAGAAGCTGCAAAACTTAAAATTAAATGGGTGGGTGAGGTTGTAGCTGCTTCAAGTATAGATAGGAAATGTGGAGTAGTGTTTTTGTTTCATAAAAATCTTGAATATAAAATCTTACATATAGAGAAAGACCCTGAGGCTAGATATATTATACTTCAAATTCAGATCAATCAGATGATATATGTCCTATGTAATGTGTATGGGCCTAATAAAAATAGTAGAAGTTTTTGGGAAAAAATAAAAATTAAAATCTTTCCCTTTATAGGATAGAATCTCATACTAGTGGGGGATTTTAACATGACATTATTTCCAGAATTTTTTAACATGACATTATTTCCAGAATTAAACAGGTTCTGTAATACAGATGCTAAAGAATATAAAAAAACTGCCAAATACTTTAGAACTTTTTGTTCAAAGCTAAAATTGGTTGATATATGGAGAATTAAACATCCAGATTCTTTGACATTTACATGTGAATCTAGAGCTCACAGAACCTTTTCTAGGATCGATCTTTTTTTAATATCTGAATCTCTGTCAATTGCTCAAACTGTCACTGGAATTAATGATATATTGATATCCGATCATGCAATAATATATCTAACTCTTCCCTCCCTAACTAATTTAACCGGAAGAACGCAATCCCTATTCTTTCCACGGTATTTTCTGAATAACCCTAGATTTACTAATTGGCTAAAGCAAAGATGGAAGGATTACTGTACACATAATATCTCTTATCTAGATAGAATTGAGATTTTCTGGGAAGCTGCCAAAGCGGTCCTGCGAGGTGAAATTAAGAGTTATTTAATAAACAGCAAAAAAAAAGCCAGGGCTCAAGAAATTCAGTTATCTAATAGAGTCAGAAACTCTTATAGAAAATTTTTTGAGGACCGATCCACAAGTAATTGGAATAAGTACCAGGAGGCGAGAAGAGAAAGAGATGTTTTTATGGAACAAAAATCTCAAGTGGAAGAATCTAAAATTAATAGTCAATTTAGAGGTCCTTATGGTGATTCAACTAAACACTTAGCAAAATTAATAAACAATAGAAAGAAAAAGAATTATATTCTAGCTATGAAAGAAAACGATATACGCCATACGGATTCAAAAGAAATTAATAGGGTTCTTTTCGCTTACTATCAGAAACTATATTCTAGTCAAGACAGTAATGTTTATAATCAAGATAGATTCTGGTCAAAGATAACCCTTCCCCAGATTCAGGGAGTGGACCTAACATCTCTTAATGCTCCAATTGAGGTCGAGGAAATTAAAAAAACAATAGACAAGATGCGACTAAATAAGGCTCCTGGCCCAGATTGTCTTCCGATAGAATTCTACAGGATATTGGCCCCAGAAATCACTCCCATATTGGGAAGATTGTTTAATAACTATTTCCAGTCGGATAGTCCCATCTCTGCGTACTTCTCAGCTGCCAACATTACCTTAATTCTTAAAAAAGGTAAAAACCCGGAAGAACCAGCCTCTTACAGGCCTATATCTGTGCTGAACACAGATTATAAAATATTGATGGCTATTATATCAGATAGGCTCTCTTTATTGTTGGGTAATATTATCCATACAGACCAATCTGGTTTTATGAAATCTAGGACGTCTATAAAGAATATCCGTAAAATAGTGACTTTTTTTGATTATTCTCATAATTTAAACGAGAAGGAAAAAAGGAACCTCGCAAAGGATTGCACGATTCTTTCTTTAGACGCCAAAAAGGCATTTGATGCCATTTCATGGGCCCATCTGTTTAGAGCATTACAGGAATTTTGTTTTAAGGACCAATTTTTGCAATTTATTCAGAAAATCTATAAAAATCCAATCTCGTTTCTTATTGTCAATGGTCATCTTTCTCAAAAAATTAGTCTAGGTCGGGGGACAAGGCAGGGGTGTCCACTGTCACCCCACCTATTTAATCTGGCATTGGAACCCCTAGCTATTCGTCTAAGGAATGTATTGGAGGGAATTAGTATGGGCTCCTATACTCTTAAGATCCTGCTGTATGCAGACGATTTACTGTTATTTTTGAAGAATTCATCTTTTTCAATCCCCACTGCGTTACAATGTTTAGATGAGTTCAGTTCATTTGCGGGCTATAAAATCAATTTTAATAAAAGCGAACTTATGTGGATTAACAAATCTAGAAATAGTCTACAAGACCATCCATTTAAAGAGGTGGAAGCAATTACATACTTAGGTATAATACTACATAAAAATCCGAAAAATTGGTATCGGCTTAATTTTTCACCATTATTTCTAAAGATCAAATCGGATTTGGAGCTATGGATGGCATTTCCATTATCCATTACGGCTCGTATTAATCTAATTAAGACAATAAGTTTCCCTCGTTTACTGTATCCTCTTCAGAACCTTCCGCTTTTTATTCTCAGTAAGGATCTTCATAAATTATATTCCTGCTGCTCCAAATTTATCTGGAACAACAGGAAACCGCGTATCTCTTTAGACAGACTCATGCAAAACTTTGAAGCAGCTGGCCTTGCTCTTCCTAATTTTAAATTATATAACTGGGTTTGTCTAATTAAAACGGCGGTGGATTGGATTGTAGAAAAGGAGTTAGTGTCATCTTTAGAGATGGAGACTTATATGGTTTCCCCCTGTGCTTTAAAAGCTATATTACATTGCCCTCTACAACTCTTACCATATAATGTATCTTCATTAATTTCTATTAGAAATGTTGTGTCGGCTTGGCAGAAGTGTTGTACAATATTGGAAGTGGATTTTACATTTTCGGCATTCTTACCGATTATTGGAAACCCTCAATTCTCCCCAGGGCTTAAACAATCAGTATTCAGAGAGTGGGCTGAAAAAGAGCTCAAATACATTTGTCAGATCCTTCCTCAAGACGGGCAAATAATTTCCTTCGGAATTCTTTCTCAACATTTTCAGTTAGCTAGATCTAACTTTTTTGCCTATCTACAGGTGCGTCATTTTATTATCACACGAAAGTGGGATATGAGTGGATTGAATGCATGGTCGGACCTCAATTTATGTTTTCAAAAATTTGCGACAGGAAACTCGTCCATTTCTCTCATGTATGACATTATGCTCTCCAAACAGACGTTGAGGTTTTTAGATAAGTTGACTTCATCTTGGACCCCCTCTTTTTCTTCAATTGATCCTGAGAAAATTAAACGTAGCATGGTAAGTGTAAAAAAATGTGAAATTCCCAGGAGTTGGAGAGAATCTCACTTAAAACTTATTAATAATTTCTACATATCTCCTGTAAGATTATCTAAGTTTTATTCTACTTGCAGCGGGGCCTGTCCCCGCTGCAATAAACTTAAAGCTGATACCTTACATATGTTTTGGTATTGCCCAAAAATTTTACAACTGTGGCGCAAGATGGAATATTGGTTCAATGCACATTACAAGACATCTATCATATTATCAGTTGACGAGATAATCTGGTTGGATGTTGCCAGCAATAGGGGCTCCCATGTTCATATCTTAAATACTATTATCCTAACTGTTAGATATCAAATTCTTAAACATTGGAAATCTGCTACAGCTCCTGGATTATCTCAGATCTTGCAGGAGATTCAAACTCAAATCATATACGAAACATTTCATCTAAAAAATACATCAGAAAAGAGAATAAAAGCTTTTATGGTAGGATGGTTACCAATTATTAAATCCTACCCCTTACCTATACAAAAAGCTATTTTGACCCCATTTCTGTCCTCAATTTCCTTTATGGACCTTGTAGCTTTGGATCTTTTCCCAGACTCATGGATAACTAACTACAGAGAAGCATAAGGCGAATTGTAGTACTCGGATGCATGATAACAGGAAAGGGGGAATTACTGAGAGAGTGGTAGATAGGGGGTGAGGTGACGAGTGAGGGGAGAGAGGGGGGACGGGGTAGGGTCGGAAGGATGAGAGAGAGGAGAGGGAGGGGATGGAAGGTCAAAGGGAATAAAAAGAGAACTCAGAAAGGAGACGGATTGTCCTTGGGGGGCTTCCCTTTTTTTTTTTTTTTTCTTTTCTTTTCTTGGGTGTTAGTAGGTGCCCAGGTTGAATGATGAATGGTGTTTTATTCAGCTTAGTAAAAGTCCAACATTTGATACAATTCTGCTCATGAGAGTACCTTTATTATTATTTTTTTCTTGCCAGTTAAATTACTTATGGAAAAGTGATATTTATTTATGTTTTTTTTTTTTTTCTCTTGTGCTTGTTTTGTGTTTTATGCTTTTCTGTTTTTGTCACACCTGACCCTGTGTAGTTTGTAAAGGTGGAAATTTGATTGATTGTACCGATTGTTGGATATATAAATAAATTATTTAAAAAAAGAATTTTCTAAACTGTGAGCAGAAAATCCATGTTGATGTACCCTGAATCCATTTCATGATAGTTGATGGTGATCTTGTTTTTTCACATGCATTCATTATTGATGTGTTTTAGTACCAATTTAATATGTTAATCAAATGACCAAGAGTGGCCTTCGCGTAACTGCCAAATGCCATTATTTTACTGAGTCAGCTGGTCCAAGAAAGGCCAGAGTAGTAGTTACCTCAATGCTATTATTCTCCAGAAAAATGAGGTTTTATTTATGTTTGTCAGGCCCTATTGTTGACATTTGATTATTTGGTGTTACTAAGTGTGTTCCAATGTATACAATTAGTGTACTAGTTAATGTTCTCATACTGATAACCCTGAAGCAAGGCATTTTTTTGATGACTACACTTTGTTTTCTCTTAGCCTGAAAACAACCTGTATGCTTATTTCTACTGTAAATGGTCTTATATTATATATTGTAATGTACAAAAAACATCAATAAAAGATTTAAAACAAACAAAAACAAATTGTATTTAGTGAAAAAAGTGTTAAATCCCTCTCACACACTAATGTCATTTTATTTACTGACAGTTACATTTCAGTAGATCGGTAATTTAACAGACTAGCTGACTTAATGGTTTTTTATTGCTCTTCAAAGTGTATGTTTTTGTCAATTTTGTCAATTTATGTTTGAATTGTTCCCCAATGTATAATTCTGCAATTTATTTTTATGACACTCCTCTGTATCATGTCAATAATTTTGCTAGTTGTGCTGTCAAAGATAAGATGGTATTTTCTTTTTTATCTTTTTTTTTTTTTTTAAATGTATCCTGTTTTCTCCCTATCCACTTTTCTTCTGTCTTATGTTGATTTGGTACCATTAATGGTAATATGTGGCCCAGATACTGGTAAGTTATATTTTCTAGTAAATATAATAGATTGTATTTACATGCAGTCCCTGGGTTAAAGACATCCGACTTAAGTACAACTTGCACTTACAAACGGAGAAAATAGAGCTTTATCGCCAATCCTTCTTTCCAGGATAACCCAAAATACTCAAAATCCAATTGTCACAAGGACAGAAAGTGATGTGAAATTTTCTGAACAGGGGCACAGATAGCAAAATAAACTTTTCCCTATGGTATCCAAAACTAAAAAAATGTTTGGCTAGAGTTTCACCTAAAAAAAGTGCCTGTTCCAACTTATATAATTACTTTATACAAATTCAACTTAAGAACAAACCTACAGAATCTTGTTCGTAACCAGGGAACTGCCTGTACATTTATCAGTAACTAAGGTTAGGTAAGGATTAAACATGTTTTTTATGGTTATTTTGCAGCTGATTGGATTCATTTTTACCTACCACAAGGCTCAACAGAAACACAACATGTACTGCGATTGCATAGAGAATTCCTCTCAGCAAAATTAGTTTAGTTATTATGGAGGCGTTCACGGACATAATTAAGTACTCTGCTCTCAAGGTGTAAGCAATACTCACTTCCTTTAGCTATTCTGTGTGTTTTCATCTAGATGCTGTTTTTTGTTACAGTAAATGTACAAGTAATGCATAGTATTTTAAATGCTAACATATAGAGATCAGAGAAATTCTTCTAATTGCCTGGATCAATTGCAGGGCTGGTGTTATATTTATTGCCATGGTTAGGTGTTACTTCTGGGAAATTTCCAAAATTGTATTATAATTAGTATGATTATGTGCACATGCATTACATTATTTGAAAGAACTTCATTCACATTCCACAAATCTAATAAATGACCCTATAGATAAATAATAAAATCACATTATATATATATATATATATATATATATATATATACACTGTATATATAAAATTTTAAAGGATTTGGAAATGACAATTGGTTACTTTAATATAAAGTGAAATTAAGGTATTCTGGGAATCCTTATTGGAAGTATTATTCTATTGAGTATGTCAGTTATGTGTACACTATAATTTTGAGGAACGGCCTACTCAAAGTAAAACTTTCATGATTCAGATAGGGCATGCAATCTTAAACAACTTTCCAATTTACTTTTATCATAAAATTTGCTTTGTTCTTTTGGATTCTTTGCTGCAAGCTAAACCTAGGTAGACTCAAACTGATTTCTAATCCTTTAAAAAACGCCTCCTAACTTTTTTAAGTGACTGTCAATTTTAATGCTAAATTGCCCGGTTTTAAAAAATTCAATTAAAAACAGGGACACTTTAATTCATCAAAATTTACATTTCACTCCTGTTGAGAAAAAGAGCGTACCGTTTAATCTTCACAGCAGCTCCAGCTTCCTCCGGTTGTTGCAAGCCATTTCTGATGTCAGAAATTATGGATAGGTCATCCTCCAATCACGGCTTCCCCCCTGGGGGAATCAGTGTCTGATTCAATACCGTGATTGGAGGAAGCCAGATTCCTCATTTTAGACCCAGGAAGAGGCTTTGCGACGGGTGGAGGAAGCTGGTGTGAAGATTAAAAGATAAGTTTTTTTTCTCAACAGGAGTGAAATGTAACTTTTGATGAATTAAAGTGCCCCTGTTTTTAACCGAATTTTTTTAAAAACCGGGCACTTTAGTATCAAAATTGACATTCACTTTAACAGTTTTTGACAGTTAGACAGAGCTAGTTCATGGGTGCCATATAGATAAAGTTGTGCTCACTCCCTTGGAGTCAGCACTGATTGGCTAAAATGCATGCCTGACAAAAAAGGATAGAGATAAGGGGGCAGTCTGCAGAGGCTTAGATACAAGGTAATCAGTATCACACAGGTAAAAAGTGTATTAATATAACAGTGTTGGTTATGCAAAATGGGTAATAAAGGGATTATCTATCTTTTTAAACAATAACAATTCTGGAGTAGACTGTCGCTTTAATGCTAACAATTCAAAGGATTGTATTTGTATCTGATAATCTGTAGAACAACAATAGCATCACAAAGAAGCCTGCTTGCTTGGCCATTGCTCACAATTGTGCAGGCTGTCTATTACCTGTATCTGCTCTGCTGACTGCGAATGTATCTGCTGGCCAGTGGATTGATACTGTGTCCTGCTGACCCACTACATTGTCTTGCTGGACATTACTCGTTACTGTGCTACCTGGACTTCCATCAACTGACCTGTTACTGTGTACTACCTGTTACTATGGTTATTAACTACTAAACTGTTACTGGGTAAGAAATGATGAGTTGGTAGAGAGGTTATTTATATATTTGTTTTGCGCACAGTTCTGGAAGATATACAGTAAATAAACTTTATTAAAGTGGCTAAAAAATTAAAATAAACTTACAATGAAAGACTTCATTACATTATTATGTATAGCTTAGAGAAGGAAGGGGGTATTATGATGGCTACTTTCATGTATATCAATGGATTTAATAAAATAAGAGTCTGAAAAGTAAAAAAAATTAGCAACACCACTAGAACCAGTGATTATCTAAAGGTGGGGGGCAGAAGTGTCAAGAGTAATTTGTAGAAGCTCTTCTGATACTTGTGGTTGATTAATGAAATGCACTTCCCATGGGGTGGTGAGGATTAATACTGTAGTAGAATTTGAAAATACCTGGGGATATGCATATATCTATCTTGTAATCACAACCATTCACCCAGATTACGAGTTTTGCGTTAGAGACTATGCGGTGCTAACGAGCAGTTTTCCCTCACCGCTCACTTACCTGCAGCGCTGGTATTACGAGTTTCAAGAAACCCGTTGTTAAAAGACAAGACGTGAGCATTGAGCAAAATTTTGCTCATTTCCGCACTCCAATACCAGCGCTGCTTAAGTCAGCGGTGAGCTGGTGTAACATGCTCGTGCACGATTTCCCCATAGGAATCAACGGGGAGAGCCGGCTGAAAAAAAAGTCTAACACCTGCAAAAAGGCAGCGTAAAACTCCTTAACGCAGCCCCATTGATTCCTATGGGGAAATAAAAGTTATGTCTACACCCAACACCCTAACATGAACCCCGAGTCTAAACACCCCTAATCTTACACTTATTAACCCCTAATCTGCCGCTCCAGACACCGCCGCCACCTACATTATATGTATTAACCCCTAATCTGCTGCCCCCAACATTGCCAATACCTACATACTATTTATTAACCCCTAATCTGCCTTCCCCAATGTTGCCGAGACCTACATTATATTTATTAACCCCTAATCTGCCTTCCCCAATGTCGCCGACACCTACATTATATTTATTAACCCCTAATCTGCCTTCCCCAATGTTGCCGACACCTACATTATATTTATTAACCCCTAGTCTGCCGCCCCAATGTTGCCGCCACTATATTAAAGTTATTAACCCCTAAACCTAAGTCTAACCCTAAACCTAACACCCACTAACTTAAATATAATTTAAATAAATCTAAATATTTCTAGCTAAAATAAATACAAAAGTACCTGTAAAATAAAACCCAACCTAAGTTACAATAACACCTAACACTACACTATAATTAAATAAATTTACTAAATTAAATACAATTAAATAAATTACATACAATTAGCTACATTAAATTAAATTAGCTAAAGTACAAAAACAAACAAACACTAAATTACAGAAAATAATAAACAAATTACAGATATTTAAACTAATTACACCTAATCTAATAGCCCTATTAAAATAAAAAAGCCCCCCAAAATAAAAAAAACCCTAGCCTAAACTAAACTACCAATAGCCCTTAAAAGGGCCTTTTGCGGGGCATTGCCCCAAAGTAATCAGCTCTTTAACCTGTAAAAAAAAATACAAACAACCCCCCAACAGTAAAACCCACCACCCACACAACCAACCCCCCAAATAAAATACTATCTAAAAAAACCTAAGCTCCCCATTGCCCTGAAAAGGGCATTTGGATGGACATTGCCCTTAAAAGGGCAGTTAGCTCTTTTGCCACCCAAAGCCCCTAACCTAAAAATAAAACCCACCCAATACACCCTTAAAAAACCTAACACTAACCCCCTGAAGTTCAACTTACCTGGAGACGTCTTCGTCCAAACCGGGCAGAAGTCCTCAACGAAGCCGGGAGAAGTCTTCATCCAAGCCGGGAGAAGTCTTCATCCAAGCCGGGCGAAGTGGTCCTCGAGACGGAAGTCTTCATCCAGACGGCATCTTCTATCTTCATCCATTCGGCGAGGAGCGGGTCCATCTTCAAGACATCCGACGCGGAGCACCCTCTTCATCCGACGGACTATTGACGAATGAAGGTACCTTTAAGTGACGTCATCCAAGATGGCGTCCCTTAGATTCTGATTGGCTGATAGAATTCTATGATCCAATCAGCCAATAGGATTGAGCTGGCATTCTATTGGCTGTTCCAATCAG
Source organism: Bombina bombina (assembly GCF_027579735.1). Taxonomy (NCBI): domain Eukaryota; kingdom Metazoa; phylum Chordata; class Amphibia; order Anura; family Bombinatoridae; genus Bombina; species Bombina bombina. The sequence continues at coordinate 1,047,213,772 of NC_069502.1, forward strand.
CCAATAGAATGCAAGCTCAATCCTATTGGCTGATTGCATTAGCCAATAGGATTGAACTTCAATCCTAAATGCTGATTGAATCAGCCAATAGGATTTTTTCTACCTTAATTCCGATTGGAACAGCCAATAGAATGCCAGCTCAATCCTATTGGCTGATTGGATCAGTCAATAGGATTGAACTTCAATTCAATTTGCTGATTGCATCAGCCAATAAGATTTTTTCTACCTTAATTCCGATTGGCTGATAGAATTCTATCAGCCAATCGGAATCTAAGGGACGCCATCTTCAATGACATCACTTAAAGGTACCTTCATTCATCGTTAGTCCATCGGCAGAAGAGGATGCTCCGCGTCGGATGTCTTGGTTTTATTTTACAGGTACTTTTGTATTTATTTTAGCTAGGTAGTTATTAAATAGTTAATAAATATTTAATAACTATTCTACCTAGGTAAAATAAATACAAACTTGCCTGTAAAATAAAAATAAACCCTAAGCTAGCTACAATGTAACTATTAGTTATATTGTAGCTATCTTAGGGTTTATTTTATAGGTAAATATTTAGTTTTAAATAGGAATAATTTAGTTAATGATAGGAATATTTATTTAGATTTATTTACATTATATTTAAGTTAGGGGGTGCTTAGGGTTAGACTTAGGTTTAGGGGTTAATAACTTTAATATAGTGGCGGCGACGTTAGTGGCAGCAGATTAGGGGTTAATAATATAATGTAGGTGTCGGCAACATTGGGGAAGGCAGATTAGGGGTTAATAGATATAATGTAGGTGTCGGCGATGTTGGGAGCAGCAGATTAGGGGTTCATAAATATAGTGTAGGTGGCAGCGGTTTCCGGAGCGGCAGATTAGGGGTTACATTTTTTATTATAGTGTTCGCGATGCGGGAGGCCTCGGTTTAGGGGTTAATAGGTAGTTTATGGGTGTTAGTGTACGTTTTAGCACTTTAGTTCTGAGTTTTATGTTACGGCGTTGTACCATAAAACTCTTAACTACTGACTTTTAAATGCGTTAGGGATCTTGACAGGGTAGGGTGTACCGCTCACTTTTTGGCCTCCCAGGACAGACTCGTAATATCAGTGCTATGGAAGTCCCATAAAAAAAAGACTTTACAAAGTTTACGTAAGTCGTTTTGCAGTAACGCCAAAGAAGTGTGCGGTACACCTAAACCTGCAAGACTCGTAATACCAGCGGGCGTAAAAAAGCAGTGTTAGGACCTCTTCACGCTGCTTTTTTACCCTAACGCACAACTCATAATCTAGCCGAATGTTTGCATATTACATAAAAATTAACAGTTTTACATTTTAAAGCCTATTTTTGTCTTAATGTGATGTCATTAAATCTACAAATGTTGTATGTAAAAGGCAATAGGGATAAACAACCTCTAAGTTTTTTGTTTTGTTTACCCCACCCATGTTTTCTAGATTGTAACTATTTAAAAGAACGGTAAACAGCACAATAAAAGGCACAATATAATTTTTTAATCATAATCTATATTATTGGTGCATACATATTGTTGCAGATTGTTGCTTAGATAAGATGTATATTAGCGCCCCACACAATTAGTCATATTGCTCTGCTCTATGTAAACTTTTAGGCCTTAATTATATTGGTTCTCTAGCATCTTTAACTCAATTCCCAGAACTCTGCTGGCTGCTGATAAGGTATTCAAAAAGCAACAAAAATGTTGCCTAAATAACCACTAAAAATATATGATGGTGAAGGGATATTTAGGTGTAAAAGTGTCATTATGCTGCACACCTTGCAAACTCTATCTTGCATTTATTTTCTAACTGGCAACTGTAAGAATTTGGAAATAAGATGCCCAGTTTCGCTGCGTGTATCATATCTGCACCAAGAAAAATGTGAATCTCCAAATTTAAACTTTAAAAACGTAAACTTTTTTTTTAACCTTAACTTTCACATGGGCTTTTACTACATATTAACATGCCAAGTGGCTAGACAAAGGTCCCTTTATGGGCATATTGTACAAACAGTCATTGTTATTTATATAGGACATATTTTGTTTACTTTCTCAATTTTTTTTGATGATTAGTTTGGCACTAGATTTGGGAGGTGTAATAATATTGCAATACTTACTTTTCTTAAGTATTTCCCTGCATTCAGGGTCAATCGGTGGTGCATTGGGCTTGGCTAATGCGTTTGAGAGCACTTCTACTATACACCGAGTTACCTAAATGAAAAAAAAAAAAAAAGGAGTCAGTAACAAAAACTTAATAAACTCAAATGCAATTCTTTGGTGAACATTAAAATATCTACACCATTAAGTCACACTAAAAACATTAAAAGACAATTACTTTGGAGTGTAATGGAATTTTTTGAGAATATTATAACATCATAAGACCAAATGAATCATCAGTAGTCTGCAATAAAACAATAAAAATGTATAAGTGAAAAATTCCAATTAGTACAGAATTTTACTTTAAGAAAAGCTGAAAGCCTAACAAAATCTGCATTCTCCTCTCTACCAGTACAGTATTCATAGGCGCTATATATATATATATATATATATATATATATATATATATATATATATATATATATATATATACTGTATATATACACACCAATAAAAATGTGAATTTTGTAAAATCTAAGCTAATTTAATGTATTACTTATTACTGTTCTTTTTTGTCCTCTTTAATATCAAGAGGGTTAATAAGCAGTGGTGGTTCCTTATTATGGGGGGTCCATGCATGGGTGAAGGCATAGTTAAAGGGGTTCTATGGGCAGGGCAGGGCAGGGGTAGATGGAGTTGCAGATGTTTCAAGGTGGTCCGGTTGTGTGGTTAGGCAGTTATGGGGGATAGCTTGCCTAAAAAGACAGGGGCAGGAAATAGTTATTTTAAGCGTGGTACCCTTTTCCTCAGCCCAATTGGGGGTTGCAAAATAGGATTCCTCCCCCCCACCCCCCACCCTCTCTGAACCTCCACTGTGGGTTTGTTTAGTTCTAGGGGAATTAATACAATCTAAAGAAATGAAAGCTTGGGATTTTAAAATTAATAAAATTAATACAATCTAAAGAAAATGAAAGCTTGCAATTTTAAAAACACAAAATATTTCATTATTATTTGTTATTATTATTATTACTACCGTCATACACATTATAAGCTACATATGTCACATTGTTTGCCTTCAATCACTGCAAATATCTGCCTGGTAACGTGGTAGATAGATGTATCTGCTTTATTGTTACAGAAACACATTCATACAAGGTTTCTTCATTGTTCTATCCTCTACACATTTATTCCTTGTACAGCAATATTGTTATTATAAAATCAAAGTCCTGACAAATCCATCTCTGATTCATACACATGCAGAGTATTCCGTTTGCAGGAATGAAGGGCCAGAAAAAACACATCTGTGAACCTATTCTTTTAGCTACACTGGTTGAGAGTCCAGCAGTGCCCTGTCTTTTATCTGTAACTTTCTAAGAATACAAATAAAGCTGTAAATTCAAAATAAACTTGTGCAGAAACAGGTGGTTTCATTTTTATGTCTCATTTTTGTAATGGTGAATAGTTGTTTAGTTTTGGGAACTGGGGGATTTGTAGTAGATTTTAAAACATCAGCGAGCCTTATATATAGTACCTGAGTTAGATTTATACAAAAATGTTCACACAGACAGATACACAAAGATACTTAAAGGATATAAATAAAAATAAAAAATCCCCATAAAAATGTTTTATTTTATGTAGTATAAACAATTGCATTTCTTTTGAAAAATATGACTTTCTCACTACATTAGAGAGGCTCATGTGGATCCTGCAAGATCCTGATCACTTCAACATGCTACAAAATGATTGCTTTGTTGATTCATCAGTATAAGAGCTCATTTAAATTTGTTCCTTAAAGGCATATTTAAATAACTTTTGCTGCTGAGTAACCAGTGTGCTTATTCCATGCTCCTTAGGAGGTCAAAAAGCAAATTCTACAACCTGCAAATCAAATAGCAGGTTTAGTCAATTAGCAGCATTTTGACAAACAAGGTAACAAATTTTGCATTTTTAGCCTCTTTAGGGAGAGTGGCACAGTTTTTACAAGAGCTGTTTGATGCCTGTCAATGGTCACAGCAAAGGAAATAAGGTAAACAATACTCAAGGGTTTTAAAATGATTTGTCATCGGACTGCATTACAATGCTTATTGACCGTTCTAAACATTTATTTTGTATGCTGATCATAATTGTTTTATATATATATACTGTATAAAAAATAACAAGAGTATTGCATTGAGCAATGATAATTTTTATTGGACTAACTATACATTTATAAGATGACAAGCTTTTGGAAGAGTGTCTTCCTTTTTCAAGTCTGAAGCAATACTGAACAATTTGCTGGAATTTACAGATTATATCTTAAAACACAGGCTAAAAAGACAGAAAGTGTTACAGAGGTCTGAATGCAGGGGGAGGAGGGGGTGTCGTAAAATCATGAGGGGGGTTTAGGAGACAGAGACAGACAGTGTCCAGTGAAGGATAACAGACAGGGGAAATATATGGTTAAACACAAAGTATATATTGACATAAAGCTATATATCAACATAGAATCAATATGTATAAAGATGTGAAATAATGTATACAGGGGAATATAAGATAGTCAAAAAAGGAGAAAGGAAAGGGGGAAAAAAGGGGAATAATAATAATAATGACAAAAGTGTGGACATAGGCTTACCTGCGTACCTATGTATAGGAGAGTGTGGAATATACAATGTCATTGACTACAGTATATGAAAGTACATTACAAAAAAAATTGATGATGGGTTAAAAAACCAGAGTCCACATTTAGTCCAGAATTTAGCAAGTTGAAGTGCATTATCATTTTCATTTCAAAGGTTTTTCTTTCCATGGTGTTTTTGAAGTTGCCTCTGAGAATCTTGATTTTGAGGTTTTAGATGGAGTGCTCAGGTTGGGTGAAATGGTGACCAACAGGGGTACAGTATTTTGTTTCACATTGGTTTTTGATTGAGTGTCTGTGTAAGTTCATCCGAAGGTGCAGTTTTTGGCTTGTTTCTCCAATATAATATCCAACTTAACATGCAGTGCAATGTGTCATGTATACCCCATTTGCAGTTATACATGAATATGCCCCTTTAATGTTATAGCATTTACTCTTGTGATTTGCTGTGCTTCTTTCACAAATGTGTTGACATAGTTTGCAGAGAGCTTTGTTGCAGCGCTTGGTTCCATTCTGAGTGTTTTTTTTATCAAGGACTAGCTTTCTGTGGACCAGTCTCTGTTTTAGGTTGGGTGGTTGTCTGAGTGCCAGGATAGGGGGTTTTGGAAAGATTATTTTGAGTGTGGGATCCTCTAAGAGTAGTGGCTGTAAGTCTTTTATGATTTTTCGTATTCCTTCTACCGCAGGGTTATATTTGACTACCAGTGGGATACGCGATATGTTTTTCTTCTCCCTGTATTGCAGCAAGTGTTCACGTGGGGTATTGAGGGCAGAGTTAATTTGTTTGTTTATAACCCTTGTTTTGTAACCTTTTTCTCTGAATGATTGAGACAGTGTGATGAGGTGTTTGTCACGGTCCTTGGTTACTTGTTGATGTTAAAGCTGAGTGCAGGTGCAGCTGGCGACATCGGCTAGTGTTGGATACAGGGAAAACCAACTGTATTCTGTATTACAATAATCTAGTTTGTAGGTATTTGTTGCTGTAAACGCTAATTCAGTGCAGGTGCAGCTCTTGACACCAGCTAGTGTTGGATACAGGGAAGATCAATTTTATTCTGTATTATTGTAAGCTAGTATTTTTTTTCTTAAAATGTACCTGAAGGAGTACCCTTCCTGGGTTTTTTTGGGTGGTTAGTTTGTTTTAATTCCCTATTCTTCAGTTTAATGGAAAAATATCTTGTGAACAGCAATATGCCACCTAAAAACAAACTGGGAGAAAAGGGCTTAAGGAAATCAATAGATAGATCTGTAGAACAACCACAATTAGGTTTAGAAGGTTTAGTAGAGAAAGAAAACACTAACATTATCACACAGATAACTCAGATCCTTATCCCTAAAATTGATGGTGTACAAAGGGAAGTTCAGAAAGACATACAACATTTATCAGCAGAAATTAAAAACTTTCAAGAAATTAGGAGACGCTGAACAAAGGATTTCAGATTTAGAGGACTCCCAAATAAATATTCTAGATAGAATCAGGGAGTTAGAACTACAAAATAGAGGCTTGACGCTCAAAGTAGAAGATATGGAGAATAGGTCATGGAGAAAAAATCTGAGAGTATTGGGTATCCCAGAAACAGTTAAGGCAGCAGAACTGGAGGTTTTTTTTGAGGCTCAACTACCAGGCTTGTGGGGTTTTAAGGCAGAGAAGGGCACTTTTGCAATTGAGAGAGTACATAGGGGCATATATATCAAGCTCCGGATAGAGCTTGAAGCCCTGTGTTTCTAAAGACCGCTGCTCCATAACCCTGTCCGCCTGCTCTGAGCAGGCGGACAGACATCGCCGCAATTCAACCCGATCGAGTATGATCGGGTTGATTGACACCCCCTGCTGGTGGCCAATTGGCCGCAATTCTGCAGGGGGCGGCGTTGCACCAGCAGCTCTTGTGAGCTGCTGGTGCAATGCTGAATACGGAAAGCATACTGCTCTCCGTATTCAGCGAGGTCTGGGGGACCTGATCCACTCTGTCGGATCAGGTCCACCAGACTTTGATAAATAGAGGCCATAGAATCAATATGAAAATGTACAGAGACCAACCCAGGCCGGTTATAGCAAGATTTGCAAGTTTTAAAGATAAAACCACTATATTTAGGGCATATAAACAAACAAATAATTTACTATATCAGGGCAATAGAATCCTCATGTACCAAGACTTTGCAGCAGAAACGGTCAAAGCTAGAAAAGAGCTAATTCCATTATGCAATTAATTGAACAATAAAGGGTTTAAAGCCTTTGTTATTTTCGCAGCTAAAGTCAAAGTTATCTTGCAAGATGAGGTAAAGTTCATGCAAAATAAAGAACAGATCTACAGCTTTTTGGAAGATGTCTGTCAGTGAAGGTTTCTGAGGCAAGGGGTGGGCAGAGAGTGAAACATACCTTCAGAATAATATAGAGTAAAATAATTCTATTCATATTTATCACTCTAGTTTACACTAATGAATCACTATTGTTACTGGGGGGTTTTTCCTCTCCACTTTGCTTTTAATACAGAGCATAATTGTCCTATTCACATTAAAATACACTGGTATACACTAATGAATTACTATTGTTACTGGGGGGGTTTTTCCTCTCCACTTTGCTTTTAATACAGAGCATAATGCTTCTCTTCACATTAAAATACACTGGTATACACTAATGAATTACTATTATCACTACAACTAAGCAATACTTAGTTGTACTAAGAGTCCTCAATATTTTGAGACCGGGAAATAACAGATTTTTTCACAAAATGTTAGACTCTTATATAGAGTAAATTATTTTATATTAAGCTTTGCACTACTTTAACACTATTGTTGTGTTTTTTAACATATCCACTTTTTTTCTTTCACTTCCTTTTTCTACTGGCATTATTTTATACTAAGAATGTTAAATGTTACATTGTGGAATGTGAGAGGTATAAACTCCCCCATTAAAAGATTTTTAATCACTTAAGAAAATGCTTTAATTCTGATTTGATATTTTTACAAGAGACACATTTGCTCGATAAGGAAAATTTGAAACTGAAAAGAGAATGGGTTAAGGAAATCATATTCTCATCCTACAAAAAAAAGTAGTAGAGGTATAGCAATTTTGTTTAATAAAAAATTAGACTATCATATAAAAAAGACAATTTGTAATCCACAGGGAAGGTATCTCATTGTGCAAATTGTATTAAATAAAGAAGTGTTGACTTTGTGTAATATATTGTATATGGCCCTAATGAGTCCAGCAGAGCTTTTTGGGAAGCATTGATTGAAGTACTAAATACATTTTGTAATACAAAAATGATCATAGGCGGTGACTTTAATTTAACCCCCAATTTTAAAATTGATAGATTAAACAAAGAAATCAGGGCACCTAAGAAAAATAAAGATAAAAGAGGTAAATTTGATTTAAAAAAATAGCTTACTGCTGATGGAAGCATTAAACCTAATAGATCCATGGAGATACAAAAATCCAGTTCTAAGGGAATTCATGTGCTTGTCAAAGAAATATGGATGGATGTCTAGGATAGATTTATTTTTATATCAAAGGAACAAATCATAGACATAAGAATAGGGGAAATTATAATCTCTGACCACGCACCAATTAATATAATTTTGTCTTCATCAAGTAAAAGAAAACAAACATTGAGATTTAAATTCCCCAAGTTTTTATACGGCTCGAAAAAATTTGAGGCTTTTTAAAAGAAAAATGGGAAGAATTTCTCGAGAATAATAAAGGTGATGATTGTAATATACAAACAATTTGGGAGGCAGGGAAAGCGGTTATTAGAGGTCACATTATTGCTTTTGTAGCTAACTATAAGACGGCCATGCAAACGCAGTATAGGCAGCTAAGTGAAAAACTGGGAGCATCATATGCACTATACTTGGGAAATCGTTCTTACAACAACTTACAGAGTTATCTTACCAATAAAAAGGAAATTAATATTTATCTGACCCAGCAAGCCACTAGAGATATAAAAAAAGCTCAAGGTAAATTTTATAGACAGGGCAACAGAACCAGGAAATGTCTAGCTAGTCTAGTTAAAATTCGTAAATCTAATAAGCAAATTCTACAAATAGAATCAGAGAAGGGAATTAAGATAAAATCTGAGGAAATTGCTGAAGAGTTTAGTAAATATTATGCAACACTGTATACATCAGAAAAATACAGCAATATAAAAAAAGAAAGTAAATTGCTTTTAGACTCGATACCCCTGCCAGAAATTACACAAGAACAAGAAGATCTAAATGCAGTAATTACGCTAGAGGAAGTTAGTAAAACTATGGGGGAGCTAAAAATAATAAAAGCACCAGGACCAGATGGTTTCCCTGTGGAATGGTATAAAATACTTCAAGAGCAAGCCTCTACAATTTTGGTAGAACTATTTAATCTATATTTATCAGGGGAAATTCAGCCCTCAAGAATTCTCAGCTGCATGTAAAATCGTTATACTAAAAGCAGGGAAAGATCCTCTTAGAGTTGCGTCATATAGACCAATCGCGTTGCTCAACCAAGATTACAAGATATTGGCAAAAATGTTAGCCAACAGATTAAAAAAAGTTTTACCTTTATTAATACACAATGATCAGTCAAGTTTTGTTCAAGCAAGATCTTCAGCAAAAAACATGAGAAAAGAGTTATACATTGTTAACCACTTTTGGTTACTTAATAAAAAAATAGCCGACAGAACAGCTAAAGAGAAATGCTGCTCTCTATGAATTAGACGCTGAAAAAGTTTTTGATAGGGTCGAATGGCCATTCCTATTTTTCTGCCTGAAAAAATATAATATTCAGGGATTTTTCCTCTCCCTTACTAAAAGCATTTATAACAAATCAGCTGCTCTATTGTCTGTTAATGGGGAGACATCCCCAAGGTTTACCCTAGAAAGGGGAACAAGGCAGGGATGTCCTTTATCTCCCCTATTATTTAACTTAGTACTGGAATTCTTGGCCGTACAAACTCCGCAAAATCCCCTTCGGCTTTAAGCTGAAAGATATTAGTTTTAACCTTGTGCTCTACGCGGATGATATATTGCTTTTCCTACAAGAATCCAGAAATGAATTTGAATGATATCTTGCAGGTGATTAAAAAATTTTGGTGGCTTTCAGGCTATAAAATAAACAAGAATAAATCAGAGATCCTGTGGCTTAGTAAAAACAAAGTTGTAAAAGTTGAGAATTTACCTTTTTTTAAGTAAAAAAATATCTTACATACCTGGGTATTCATATCTCCAGCAACCCAAAAGATTGGTACAAAATAAACTTTAGCTAGATTTTCGAAGACATCAAACATGATTTTATGTGTTGGAAAGGACTATCTATTTCATTAACAGGCAGAGCTCATTTAATAAAGATGATGATTTTCCCAAAATTATTATACCCAATGGTAGAAAGTCCATAAGGTTATGGGAGCTCAGCAGCACTTTTCATTACTTTTACCTATAAGGAGAAACCCATGGTTTTTACCAGGTATGTCCTTAGGATTTTCTAAAGTGTGGCATAAGGCTAACATAAAAACATTAGGAGATTTAATAAATATACTACAAAGGAAAATAATATCTTTTGAAGAGTTACAACATAAGGTTCAGATACTAGATTTTCACTCTTTTGCCTATTGTCGAATTACTCACTACATTAATGATCTACTGCAAAATCACCCCTCTGTATGGGAAGTTCACTGCTTGGCTAAAACTATCTTAAAGGGACACTGAACCCAAAAAAAATCTTGTGTGATTCAGATAGAGCATGAAATTTTAAGCAACTTTCTAATTTACTCCTATTATCAAATTGTCTTCATTCTCTTGGTATCTTTATTTGAAATGCAAGAATGTAAATATAGATGCTGGCCCATTTTTAGTGAACAACCTGGGTTGTTCTTGCTGATTGGTGGATAAATTCATCCACCAATAAAAATTTGCTGTCTAGAGTCTGAACCAAAAAAGAAGCTTAGATGCCTTCTTTTTCAAATAAAGATAGCAAGTGAACAAAGAAAAATTGATAATAGGAGTAAATTAGAAAGTTGCTTAAAATTGCCTTCTCTATCTGAATACAAAAGAAAAATTTTGGGTTCAGTGTCCCTTTAATGTTTAAGAAAGGGAAATATACTTATTCGCTTATCTACAAAGCTCTGCTGGACTCAAATAAGGGCAAGATTTTGTCTAAACTCACAGAGGCTTGGAATAAGGAGGTAGATGAAGGGGTCTCTATAGAAGAGTTGCATAAAATCTTAAAACTTACTCATCAAGTGACATGTAATGCATACCTTAGGGAATCACAAACTAAAATAGTACAGTAGTTGGTTTACGTGCAAGAATGAATGCTGGGTAACCCAAAACCTTAAACATTACTTATGGGATTGCCCAAGGATTATACAACTCTGGGCAAAAATCAGCTATTGGGTCTCTAAAGGGCTGAAAATAAGTGTGCAATTAAACTTCACAAATGTTATAACTTTGGCGAACCTGGCAGTAAAAAAGGAACCTGAGGCTTTTGTGGTAATGGTGATAATGTTGACAAGGAAATGTATTCTGAGATCTTGGCCTTCCCCTAGCATTAAAGAGATTTTAGAGTCCTTAAAAAAAATGAGTGTCTATTGAAGTGTTCGATGTTTTCTACGAAAGAGAACAAAGAATAGAAATTTTTATTTGGAAATGGCATAACTTTGTTAAAGTTTTAGAGATCCCAGTTAAGAAACAAATTTTGTCACCACTGATAGGTGACACAAACAGTTGTGGCTGCTGGGGGAAAGAATTAGATTTGAACTGTATAACTTGACCAGAGGTTGGACCTAAATAAGGTAGTAAGTTACTTGTACAAATGATACCATGATTTGTATATGTAAGGTTTTGGGGTCATTGTCTTCGCAAATGTGTATAGGGTAACATGGTTTAACATGTAAGTGATGTTTTGCTAATAATCTCTTGGAAAGTGGTGTTTTTGATGTGTAAACACATAATACCAATGTTTATGTACTTTTTTTTACTGCTTGGAATAAACATTTTATAAAATAAAATAAAAAAGTTTTAAAAAAAAATTTGGTAAATTCTACTAACCCTGATTGGCTAGAGATTTTTATATTCCCACAGCTTAGCAAAAGTGATATATGGTATAAATGCATGCAGTTCATTTATTTTGACTGGTAATATTCCACTTATTACTAAAGCAGATGAGTTTCTGTCCCTTGGGTACAGTAGCAGAATGAAAATGAAGTATATTTCTTATAAGTGCATGTATTATATTATAACATATATTAAATACACAATGTATGTTAACTAACAATATACTTATTTTTAAGAGGCCATAAAACTATGTTCTTAGTCAGAATACACTGTAAAGAGTTTATGTTATACCAGAAATTAGAGAAAAAAGACAGAAGGCAATAAACACATTTTCCATTATCAACACAAGGTCTAAATATCTCTTTCCTGAGAACAATACTCAACTACCTAATTACAACTCTGTTTCTCAGTCCCCTACACTCTTTCATTTCCCAAATCTCCTTCATGTTATTTATTTTTCAGGGAAGGATGGAAGATTATAGCATGAATACAAATGTATATTTGTTTATCTTCCTTACTTTCTGTGGATCCATGGCATCTTGTACAAAATTCATCCTGTTAACCTAAAACCATCTCTACCCATTGTGCTGAACAAAAATGTGCTGTCTCCTAAGCTTACATTGCTGCTTTTCCAAATAAAGATACCAAGAGAACAAAGAAAATTTGATAATAGGAGTAAATTAGAAAGTTTTTTTTTTTTTTTTTTTTTTTAAGAAGCAGAGTTCCGGAGGAGGAGCACAGGTGTGTGGTCAGGTGTTGCACCTGCTGTGATCTTCCCTCCTGCAAGCCGTTTGCGAGACTCGCGCCCAAACCCTCTGACCGTGGGCGGCTGGGATAGCAAGAAACTACTGCTGCTGGAACTCTCATAGTGCCTTAACATTGCACTAGTGCTGTGCAGTGCAGCTACTGATAAGGCCTGATCCTGACTAAAAATATTGATATACCTGTCTATATATCACCACAGGCTCTCACTTTCCAAAAACCATAACCAAATGGAGCTTTAACCTGAACTATAACGGAGCAGGTGTATGTCATTACACTAAGGCTAACCCCATGTAAACACGCATTAGACATCTAGGCTCTGGTCAAAAGTGGATTCTGTCTAACACCCGGTGTATTTGCGGGTCATATGCTACCTGGAGGCGCTGCCGATTCCTGATCTGTGACTGCTCTGTGGCCGGGCGGGCTGCCGCTGCCTCTACTCCTTCTCCCTCTCTCTGTCCTGGGAGGGGGGCTGGGCTCTACGTGGAGTGGTCCTGGCGTTGTGTTGGCTGTGGCGTCCCTGAGCCTGAATACACGGGAACGTGCTTGAGGAGCATACGAGACCTACTGCTGCCCTACTACTCTCCCTCTCCCACTGATGCTGCGAGAGAGGTGAGATTTACATGTTGCGCCCTGGTGCGCTCCTGCTGGTTTCTGGCTGCCTCCTTGACTCGCTTGCTGGTCGGGCTCCGTGGACGAGTCTCTCCCTGCTGATTGGACTCTGTTTGCAGACCTTGCTTTCCCGTACGGGCACTCTCCCTCCCACCGGTGCTGCGCGAGGGGGAGCTGCTGTGGCCTGAAGGGACTGACGCTGCCTCTGGGTCTCGGCAGGTAATTTGGAAGGGCTCTGTTCAAGCAGATTTTTGGGACACAGTGACGGCTCACTACTTTGGTCCTCAAATTCTATCTGAAAGACTCTCTGGTTATATATAAGGATTATCTATCCTACGGAGAAGATAGACTAATGTAAAAAAGAAACATGTGTTATGCTATTACTTAGCGGGACTACAAGTCATGCTTTCTCTCTCTTTTTACATATAGAATACTGTATTTCAGCTCTGCATATATAGTATAAGATTGCTAATTTCTTTTACCCTGCTGGTTACTGTTGTATTTGTCTCAACCTAACAAATAGAGAAATTAGCCTTACTTAATTGACCTATATTACCTCTGTTACATCTAATATATAATACATAGGGTATAAATGGGTTTTCTCTGTACAGGGAATGTACCATGATACTTGGTTGTTTCACACAAATTTGTTTAAATCTGTAAATTTGCACCAAGTAGTGTTAAAATATGCCTTGGGTACTGGTTGCATAGAAATGATTTACATACAAACCAGAGGCATGTTAATAGCTCATAAGAAATCTTCTGTCTTAGTTACACACAAGGAAAACAATTAGGGCATTTTCTAGTCAAAGAAGTACCTTAAAAGCTGACCTTTCTCTAAAGCTATAAAATACTGTTCTGATCTATTTTGATTTGAGGTTTGAATTGTTAAAAGTTGTTATCTGCTTTTTTTTTCCTTTTTTTTTCTCTCTCTCTCTCTCTCTCTCTGTCTTTTACAGGGAATGTAACATAATACTTGATTGTTTTATATAAGGTTGTTCAAAGTTCTCAAACTTGAGCTAAATTGTGTTACAATCTGCCTTTGGGCACCAGTCACATAGAAATTATATATAGTTAAAAAAACAAAACAAAAAAACAGAGGTGTACCAATAGGCTATAAATAAAGGGAAAGAGAGGGAGGGGGGAAGGGGAAAAAAGGAAGGGATAGAGCTTGGCCTTGTCATAATATCAATACATATAATTAATAATTGTATATAAATTACTATCGTGGGCTTCTCAAAACTTCGAAAGTTGCTAGCTCTAAAATAAGAGCTCTATTCTGTGTTTGGATATATCTCCTCCTGTCGCCAATATGACTGACTTTATTTCACTTAGTTCACGTTCTTTTTTCTCTTAATAGAGGAGAAAGTAAAATAAGATAAAATAAAATAACAAAGTGCACCCTTTTTCACACATCCCCCACAACCCCTTCCCTCCTGATTGGGGGTTTCTTTTTTTTCCCCTCGAATAGCTTAGGTTTGTCTTTTTTTTTTTTTTTTCTATCTCACCAATATATGGATAAATTTTTACATTCACAGTCTAGAACTTCACCTTCAGCCATGTCAGCTAGACAGAGGGATAAAAAACATAGAACCAATACAGAGCCCGCAGGTGAGTCACAATTGGTATCCCGAGACTCACCAAATTTACTTGAGCATACTGATTTACAGTCTTTAGTTCTAAATATCTCGGCTGCTCTTGAACCCAAGTTTGATTCACTTAAAATAGAAATCAAACAAGATATTGCACAACTAGCTACAGAAGTCAAACAATTCTCGGAAAGATTCTCTGAGGTTGAACAAAGAGTTTCCGATTTGGAAGATCTCACTTTAGCTCAAAATAGCAAATTAGAAGCCACGTCCTCTGCCCTTATTAAATTACAGAACAAAGTAGAAGATCTTGAAAACCGCGCTAGGCGCAATAATTTAAAAGTAATAGGGGAGGGAAAGCAGTTTGAGGATTTAAATAAATTCATAACAAAAACACTACCAGCTCTACTGAATATACCCCAAACTTATCCAAATATTATTATAGAGAGGGTACATAGGCTAGGATCAGCATCTCTCTCAAAAGAAAATATGAGGCCTAGGCCAATCATAGCCAAATTCCTGAACTATCAGGATAAGATCATGTTCTTACAAGCCTTTCGTAAAAATCAGCCCATACTACTGGAAGGCACAAAAATCTTGTTATTTCAGGACTATGCAGCGGAAACTGCCTCAAAAAGAAGGCAGTTAGCTCCGGTATGTACTAAGTTCATACAACAGGGGTTACGAGCAACAATCTTACACCCTGCTAGGCTCCGACTTGTGTTTGATAACACCCTTCATTTCTTTGATTCTGCCCACGCGGCAGAAGCTTTTTTTACTAAAAACTGCTCACCTGAGTAGTTGGGGTGTTAAGCTCTTCTTAGTAAAAATTAGAACAGACTTAATACCTTCTTTTTATCATGATGGGCCCTGCTCAGCAAATAGGTAACAGGCGGCTTAGGTGGGTTAGTCGCCTGGTTTGGGTTTTTTTTTTTTTTGTTGTTGTTTTTTTTTTTTTTCCTGTTTTTTCCCTTCTCCCTTCACTATCCTCCCTCTCTGGACCTAGATTTCATATATAATGACTGGGATTAAATTTACCTCCTGGAATATAGGAGGTCTTACATCTCCTATTAAAAGAAAAATGATAATTTCGTACTTGAAGAAAATAGGTACCTCTATTGCCTTTCTACAAGAAACCCATCTGAAGACTCAAGAAATCCTTAAACTTAAATCTTCCTGGGTTAAGGAGGTTTTTTTTTCCTCTAGTTCTAGGCGAAAAGGTGGAGTTGCTATTCTTCTGGGCAAAAAATTTAATTACGAGATAATAAAGAGTGAGTCAGATGAGGAGGGAAGATACATCATATTGAAAATTAAGTTTGCTAATGTCCTGTATACTTTATGTAATGTATATGCTCCAAACGTTTTTAATCTCTCATTTTGGGATACACTTCAGGCTAGACTTATGACATGTGCAGAGGGTTTCCTGATATTAGCTGGTGGTTTTAATATGGCTCCTCAATATCCAATTGACAGAATGAGGCAGCAGCCTTTAGCTAATAAAACTAAAAGAGATAATCTTGAGGCAAAGTTGTTTTCCAGGATTTTTGCTAATTTAAGAGTCAGGGATATCTGGAGGCTACAAAACCCAGATACACATGATTTTACATGTCTCTCAAAAGCACATAAATCATTGTCACGGATTGATTTATTTTTGGTCGATGAAAGACTGTGTAAGCACAAAGTATCGGCTCAAATTCTGCCTATTGTGGTATCGGATCATGCTCCAATATGTTTTGAGCTCCATACGACTGTCCCCTCGCATTTGAATACTCGCTTTTTTTCCCTAAATTTCTGTCCTCTGACTCTGGATTTAGAAACTTCCTGGAAACTAAATTTGCGGAATTTGCTTTGTTCAATAGTGAGGCTAGGGGTCGTCCTTCCCTGTTTTGGGAAACTGCTAAGGCAGTGCTGAGGGGGGAAATTCTCGCATATACCATTACGCGTACTAAGAAATTTAAAAAACGCAAGAACGAACTCCTTCGTGCAGTTACAAATGCTTATAATTTATATTTACTCGAAAAGACGCCTCAGAAATGGGCTAAATATATCAATGCATTAGAAACGAGATATTCATTTTTATTGTATAAATCTACTCAGAAGGATATCCGGTTCTCCGCAAAACTATATAGATATGGGAATAAGACAGGAAAACTTTTGGCTAAATTGGTGAAGCAGGACTTAGGTTCTCAGTTGATAGATTCTCTAGTTAGGGAAGGTCAAACGTTTAGCTCCTCACAAGATCTTGTTCAAATCTTCTATGATTACTATAAGGGCATATATTCGCCCAGATTATCCAACTCTATGGAACGTCAGAAATTTTGGGGAGAAATTTATTTTCCATTATTAACATCTACTTTAATTGAGGAACTTGAGTCTCCTATTACTGAAATAGAAGTCGCTAAGGCAATCAAAAATTTGGCATACAATAAGGCACCGGGTCCGGATGGAATCCCTAATGAGTTCTACAAAATGATTCCCTCTTCTATAATACCGTACTTAACTTCTTTATTTAACCATATATATATAGAGGGAAATTAACCCCACGCCTAATTTCACAGCTTCACATACATCTCTGATCTTAAAAAAGGGCAAGGACGCAAGAATGGTGGAATCTTATAGACCCATAGCCCTGATGAATACGGATTACAAACTGCTGGCTACGATTCTTGCCCAGCGACTTCAATCCCTTCTTCCCTTGATTATCAGTCCGGATCAAGCTGGCTTTATGAAGAATAGGAATTCTGCGGCTAAAATAAGGGAACTCCTGCTTACTTTGGATTTCTTTTCGAATAGCATGGATGTTGATCGTTCAGGGGAGGGAGGCACGCTAGACTTGGCAATCCTAGCCATAGACGCCGAAAAGGCTTTTGACTCAGTCTATCATGATCATCTTTTATTTTCATTAGAACAATTTGGGTTGAAAGGTAATTTTGTTAAGTTCATTGAAAAATTATATCGTACAGCTTCCACAAGAATGATAGTGAATGGTCAGTTGTCTTCAGAGATAAATCTACATAGGGGAACCAGACAGGGGTGTCCTCTCTCCCCGCTTCTTTTTAATATTGCTATCGAACCCTTTGCTATAATGGTAAGACAGAGACTTGAGGGGATTGAGGTGGCTGGGCGGGAGTTGAAAATAGCATTGTATGCTGATGATATCCTTATCTACTTGTCTAATATACAAAGAAACTTACCTATTCTTCTGTCAACCATACAACAGTTTGGTTCTTTTTCGGGATACAAGGTAAATATAAAGAAATCTGAACTCCTTTGGGTTAGGCAGACAGATAGCTCTCCTATAAATGTACCTTTCTCTATAGTGAATGACTCATTTAGATACCTGGGAATAAATGTCTCAAGTAACCCTGACTCTTGGTACTCCCTTAATATTCTTCCTGTGCTGAACAAAGTTAAACTAGCCTTTAAGAACTGACAGACTTTACCTTTATCTTTATCTGGACGCATAGCAGCTTATAAGATGATCTTATTGCCAAAAATATTATATATCCTTCAAAACACTCCCTTGATTTTAAGAAAGAATGATTTAAGTTTATTTAATTCACAACTCCGGTCCTTTTTGTGGCAGGACAGGAAACCTAGAATATCACTTGCAAAACTATCCCTTCCAATAGGATCCGGAGGCTTGGCCTTACCTGATCTAAGAGCGTATAATTATGTTTTTTTAATTCGTATTCTGGTGGACTGGTTATTCAGTCGTAACCATGTTACAAATAATGATTTAGAGAATAGTATCATGTACCCTCTTTCACCGATTGCGCTTATTCATCTAGATACTATTCATATCCCACCTCAAATTAAAAGATACAGATCTATATATAATATAATCTTAGCTTGGAAAAAGATATGTAAATTGTTAGGATTAGAACATCGGGTATCGAGATTCTTAACTTTTTTGGGGAATCCACAATTTCAGTCTGGAACACCATCTCCAATTTTCTTAAAGTGGAAGACCCAAGGGTTTGTTAATGCCTTTCAGATGCTTGACATAGAGAAAAGATGTGTGAAATCATTCGATGCTCTTAGGTTGGAATTTAATATTCCGCAGAGAAACTTCTTTGCTTATCTTCAGGCTAGACATTATGTTACAAAGTTATTGAATGAGTATGGCTGGAACTGGTCACTGGGATATTTGGAGAACTGGTTTACTTTGGCTAAAAATGGACTTATGTCAATATCTCCATGTTATTTGATTCTTGTCTCTGACAGAGGCATAATTAATCTTGATAAAATTGCTATTAACTGGGCAATATCGTTATCCCAGGAAGTAGATTCTAAAATACCTTCTCTCTCAATTAAAGAGGTTGCTCGGACAACTCTCTCTGCAACATGGAGAGAATCTCATCTGAAGTTGTTACATATGACATACTTTACACCAGAAAAAGGAATTAGATGTGGCAAAACGAATTTCACTACTTGTCCCAAGTGTTTGTTCCCTTCTGCAAATCTTCTGCACATGTTATGGATCTGCCCAAAAATTAAGAACGTATGGTGTAAAGTGCAATTTTGGCTTTGTTAAATATTAAAGCTTTCCTCTTTAAATTTGTTAGGTAGACATATAATCTTTCTTTTTCTTAACCCAGAAGATAAACAAATTAATGCCAAATTTATTAATATAACTATACTGGCTGTCAGATATCTTATTTTTAAAAAATGGAAATTGCGCATGGTTCCCAGTATATCAGAAATTAAAAACTGTTTAAAAAAAACAATGTATTCTTGAGCAACATAATATTAATGCTGACAATGACGTTGATGTTGTTAGGTTTTTTCTTAAATGGTCAGCATTCATAAAAGTTTTTTCCCCCACTGAAATTGAATATCTGATATATCCTTTACGCAATTCTGAACTGGTCCTGTTGGGGAGGTGGTGAAAGGTTCTCTTCTATTATTCTCTTTCTTCTTTCCACACTATACCTCTATTTCCCTTTTTCTTCCCTTTTCTTCCCCTTTTTTCCCTCCCCCCCCCCCCCTTTTTTTTTTTTTTTTTTTTTTGTGTCCTTTGTTGTGGGATTTGTAGTGATGTCTGTGTAAAATCAAAAATCAACAAGGTTCAGAGTATAAAGAAGCATACCATTATCTTTTGGGTTATTTTTTTTCTTTGTATATATATTATCTGCATATTTGTTATACCCAAGATTTGGGTTGAAAAAGTCTTGTTTTCTTCTTCAATGTTTATGTTTTTTTCCGCTATTTTGATTGTTATCTTTCCTTGTTGGATATAAATTAAAAAAAAAAAAGTTTTTTTTTAAATTGCACGCTCTATCTGAATCAATTGGGATTCATAATTGTGCAAAGCAGTAACATTGTCGGTGTAAACATTTTCACTTAGTTTTCTGAATTATTTTCATCTTCTTGCAAGCATAATTTCTTAGGGAAATATTGTGTTCAGCTGTTCCAATCCTACCATATATATTTATCAGCAGTAATACTACCCTCTTGGCTGCCAGTGACAAAAACAACAGTGAGTTCACCACCTTCTGTGTTAGTAACACACATCGTAGTGATTTTGCCACCCCTCTTGGCTGTAAGTCAAACATAGTCAAGTGCATGCAGAGCAGCGACTTTACCATGTTTAGTCTAGGCTGCCAGTCATACATAGGTTGGTGAATTTACTTATTTAGCTGCCAATAACACACAAAGAGCAATGATTACCCCAGAGGCCTTCAAAAACACACCAAGCATATTTTTTTACTACTGTGGTTGCAGTAATGTAATGGCTGCCAGTAAAATACCTTCATGCTCCTTAATAAAGCAGTTTCTATTTACCTTAAAATATGGCGGTAACACAAATAGCAGTGATTTTAACCCTCTTATGCCAATAATAAATACACAAGCTTTTTATGAAACTAGTGGTGTGGTTCTATGCTTGTTCTTCCTTGGATCAACTTTAAACTGTCATAAAGTAGTGACATTATATAGGGAACATTTTGATTATTTATGAACCCTATTTAACCATGAAATTAAATTATCCTTAAAGGGACACTAAACCCAAAAATTTTTCTTTCATGATTCAGATAGAGCATGCAATTTTAAGCAACTTTCTAATTTACTCCTATTATCAATTTTTCTTTGTTCTCTTGCTATCTTTATTTGAAAAAGAAGGCATCTAAGCTAAGGAGCCAGACAATTTTTGGTTCAGACCATGGGCAGCACTTGTTTAATGGTGGGTGCATTTAGCCACCAATCAGCAAGCACAACCCAGGTTGTGAACCAAAAATGGGCCACCATCTAAATGTACATTCTTGCTTTTCAAATAAAGATAACAAGAGAATGAAGAAAAATTGATAATAGGAGTAAATTTGAAAGTTGCTTAAAATTGCATGCTCTATCTGAATCATGAAAGAAAAAAATTGGGTTCAGTGTCCTTTTAACTTGTTTACTTGAATGTATCTTTTCTACATTTTAAACCTGCACCTGAATTGAATAGTTTTTGTATTACAACCTATCCCCATGGTCTATTGATACTTATCCTATACTTACTTTGTGGAACTAGGGTGACCTGCTTCACATATGAAAGCTCTATCCATGTAAAAGTCATGTGCAACATTTAAACCAACCTTATGATGAATTAATATACTTTGTTTAAAATAACATGGTAACGAATTAAAAATAAAAATATTGTACTCATACACATTCCAGATACCTTAACTGCTTAACTGAATAATTTGCTACACAGACATAAATTTGACAAGATATTTACTAAGTGAGAAGCACAAAATAATGCAACCAAAAATATCAAATCATCATAATAATTTTCAAAAGCAAAAAATGTACATAAAACATGAGCTAGTGACGTATGGCATATACATTCCTACCTGGAGGGGGCAAGGTTTCCCAAACCTCAAAATGCCTATAAATACACCGCCCACCTCACTCATACTTCAGTTTAACGTATAGCCAAGAAGTGAGGTTTAAAAAAGGAGTAAAAAGCATACAAAAAAGAGGAACTGGAAAACATAATGTGCTTTTTACAAAAAAATCATAACCACAAAAAAGGGTGGGTCTCATGGACTCTTGCCACTATGAAAGAAATTAATTTATCAGGTAAGTTCTTACATAAATTATGTTTTCTTTCATGTAAGTGGCAAGATTCCATGAGCTAGTGACGTATGGGATATAATACCCAAGATGTGGAAGTCCACAAGTCACTAGAGAGGGAGGGATAAAATAAAAACAGCTAATTACGCTGAGAAATTAAATCCAAAAAATAATTAATTTTTCTTAAAAATGTCAGAAAAACTCAAATCAAAAGCATTAGAATTAAACTGAGACAACTGCCTGAAGAACCTTTCTACCAAAGGCTGCATCCGAAGAAGCAAACACATCAAAATGGTAAAATGTAGTAAAAGTATGCAAAGAAGACCAAGTTGCTGCTTTGCAAATTTGATCAACTGAAGCCTCATTCTTAAAAGCCCAAGAAGTGGCAACTGATCTAGTAGAATGAGCTGTAATTCTCTAAGGCAGAGACTGCCCTGCCTCCAAATAAGCTTTGTGAATCAAAAGTTTCAAGCAAGAAGCCAAAGAAATGGCAAAGGCTTTCTGACCTTTCCTAGAGCCAGAAAATAACAAATAGACTAGAAGTCTTTCTGAAATCTTTAGTGGCCTCAACATAATATTTCAAAGCTCTTACCACATCCAAAGAATGTAAAGACCTTTCAATAGTTTTCTTAGGATTAGGACATAAAGAAGGAGCAGCAATTTACCTATTGATGTTGTTAGAATTCACAACTTTAGGCAAAAATGTAAATGAAGTCCGCAAAACAGCTTTATCTTGATGGAAAATCAGATAAAGAGACTCACAAGAGAGAGCAGATAACTCAGAAACTTCTAGCAGAAGAGATAGCCAAAAGAAATAACACTTTCCAAGAAAGTAATTTAATATCCAAAGAATGCATAGGCTCAAAAGGAGGAGCCTGCAAAATTTTCAAAACCAAGTTGAGACTCCAAGGAGGAGAAATAAATTTAATACCAGGTTTAATATAAATCAAAGCCTGAACAAAACAGTGAATATCAGGAAGTTTAGCAATCTTACTATATCTTACTATAAAATAAGACAGAAAGAGCAGAAAGTTGTCCTTTCAAAGTATTTGTAGACAAACCTTTATCTAAACCATCCTGAAGAAACTGTAAAATCTGAGGGATTCTGAAAGAATGCCAAGAATAATTATGAGAGGAACACCAAGAAATATAGGTTTATTTCATGTAATTAGCAAGAGTCCATGAGCTAGTGACGTATGGGATATACATTCCTACCAGGAGGGGCAAAGTTTCCCAAACCTTAAAATGCCTATAAATACACCCCTCACCACACCCACAATTCAGTTTAACAAACTTTGCCTCCCATGGAGGTGGTGAAGTAAGTTTGTGCTAGATTCTACGTTGATATGCGCTTCGCAGCAGGCTGGAGCCCGGTTTTCCTCTCAGAGTGCAGTGAATGTCAGAGGGATGTGAAGAGAGTATTGCCTATTTGAATTCAATGGTCTCCTTCTACGGGATCTATTTCATAGGTTCTCTGTTATCGGTCGTAGAGATTCATCTCTTACCTCCCTTTTCAGATCGACGATATACTCTTATATACCATTTCCTCTACTGATTCTCGTTTCAGTACTGGTTTGGCTGTCTACTATATGTAGATGAGTGTCTTAGGGTAAGTATGTCTTATTTTATTATGACACTCTAAGCTATGGTTGGGCACTTTCTATGTAAAGTTCTAAATATATGTCTTTAAACTTATATTTGCCATGATTCAGGATAATCAGTGTTCCTTTAAAATCCAGACTGTCAGTTTCATTATTTGGGATAATGCATTTTAATTCAATTTTTTTTTTATTTACCTTGAAAATTTTCAATTGATCATTTTTCCCTGTGTGCTGTTAGGCTCACGGGGGCAGAAAATGTTTCTTTTTATTGCGTCATTCTTGGCGCTGACTTTTTTGGCGCAAAAATTTAGTCATTTCCGGCGCCGTAGTTGACGCCGGAAGTTGTATTCTGTTTAAACGTCATTTTTGACGCATGTGTATTCAGACATTTTTTTGCGCCAAAAAATGTGGGGGTCGGTTCTGACGTCAGAGGATGTGGCATCATATTTGGCGCCAAATATATGGGCGTTGTATTTAGCGCCAATAATGTGGGCGTCATATTTGGTGCCAAAAAATGTGGGCGTATTTTTTGTTCCACTTTTTTTCTCACATTATTTAAACCTCACTTTTTTATTGCTTCTGGTTTCTAGAAGCTTATTATTTTGCATTCTTTTCCCATTCCTGAAACTGTCATTTAAGGAATTTGATCATTTTGCTTTAAATATTGTTTTTTTCTATTACATATTGCAAGATTTCACTGTTCCTGTTTCAAAACAATCTAAGGGATTCCTGTTGACTGAGTTCAGTCCTACCAAAGCTAAGTTCATTTATTTTAAATGTTATGAATGTTTATCTTTAGCTATGGTTTGTAATAAGTTATCATGATAAACTTTTACATGCAGAATCCATTAGTATTTATGCTTTATATATTGCTATTCTTTTTACATCTTATGTACAAGAAATATTTAGAAAATGTATAAGAATATTTTTCTGATTCTATTTTTAAGGCTTTGTCTGACATCGTGCCTTCTAATAAAATTTTTAGGTCTTTTTCAAACTTCTTTTTTAATTATTGAAGTTTCAAATGACCAACAACATACTGATTTATCCTTCTCTGATGATGTTTTTTCTCATTCAGAATTTTCTTCATCAGATACAGGGAGTGCATAATTATTAGGCAAATGAGTATTTTGACCACATCATCCTCTTTATGCATGTTGTCTTACTCCAAGCTGTATAGGCTCGAAAGCCTACTACCAATTAAGCATATTAGGTGATGTGCATCTCTGTAATGAGAAGGGGTGTGGTCTAATGACATCAACACCCTATATCAGGTGTGCATAATTATTAGGCAACTTCCTTTCCTTTGGCAAAATGGGTCAAAAGAAGGACTTGACAGGCTCAGAAAAGTAAAAAATAGTGAGATATCTTGCAGAGGGATGCAGCACTCTTAAAATTGCAAAGCTTCTGAAGCGTGATCATCGAACAATCAAGTGTTTCATTCAAAATAGTCAACAGGGTCGCAAGAAGCGTGTGGAAAAACCAAGGCGCAAAATAACTGCCCATGAACTGAGAAAAGTCAAGCGTGCAGCTGCCAAGATGCCACTTGCCACCAGTTTGGCCATATTTCAGAGCTGCAACATCACTGGAGCGCCCAAAAGCACAAGGTGTGCAATACTCAGAGACATGGCCAAGGTAAGAAAGGCTGAAAGACGACCACCACTGAACAAGACAAACAAGCTGAAACGTCAAGACTGGGCCAAGAAATATCTCAAGACTGATTTTTCGAAGGTTTTATGGACTGATTAAATGAGAGTGAGTCTTGATGGGCCAGATGGATGGGCCCGTGGCTGGATTGGTAAAGGGCAGAGAGCTCCAGTCCGACTCAGACGCCAGCAAGGTGGAGGTGGAGTACTGGTTTGGGCTGGTATCATCAAAGATGAGCTTGTGGGGCCTTTTCGGGTTGAGGATGGAGTCAAGCTCAACTCCCAGTCCTACTGCCAGTTTCTGGAAGACACCTTCTTCAAGCAGTGGTACAGGAAGAAGTCTGCATCCTTCAAGAAAAACATGATTTTCATGCAGGACAATGCTCCATCACACGTGTCCAAGTACTCCACAGCGTGGCTGGCAAGAAAGGGTATAAAAGAAGAAAATCTAATGACATGGCCTCCTTGTTCACCTGATCTGAACCCCATTGAGAACCTGTGGTCCATCATCAAATGTGAGATTTACAAGGAGGGAAAACAGTACACCTCTCTGAACAGTGTCTGGGAGGCTGTGGTTGCTTCTGCACGCAATGTTGATGGTGAACAGATCAAAACACTGACAGAATCCATGGATGGCAGGCTTTTGAGTGTCCTTGCAAAGAAAGGTGGCTATATTGGTCACTGATTTGTTTTTGTTTTGTTTTTGAATGTCAGAAATGTATATTTGTGAATGTTGAGATGTTATATTGGTTTCACTGGTAAAAATAAATAATTGAAATGGGTATATATTTGTTTTTTGTTAAGTTGCCTAATAATTATGCACAGTAATAGTCACCTGCACACACAGATATCCCCCTAAAATAGCTAAAACTAAAAACAAACTAAAAACTACTTCCAAAAATATTCATCTTTGATATTAATGAGATTTTTGGGTTCATTGAGAACATGGTTGTTGTTCAATAATAAAATTAATCCTCAAAAATACAACTTGCCTAATAATTCTGCACTCCCTGTATTGACACTAACAAATCTACTTTTTTATTTTATTTTTTTATTAAAGTACATTTGTTCTTTGTTGAAAAGGTGTTGATTATTTTGGATATTAAGGTAACTAGTTCTTTTTCAAGACTAGCTAACACTATTTCTGCTTATTTATTCTTCTGTGTTTTCAGAGATTTTTTTCCAGTTCCTCATACTAGAGAATGGAATAGGCTGAGAATTTTCTTTTATTCCTTCTTCAAAGGTTTTAAACTATATTCTTTGCCGGCAGTTAAATTCAATTTGGAGGGTTCTCCAATTTATTGGGGCTATCTCTACTCCTACTAATTATGCTATTGTTTCTATAGCAAAATAGTATTTATTTTCCTTTAGATGGTTGTATCTTATTTATGGAAAATTATTTAGTTTCAGGTACTTTTCTTGGACCTGTGATTTATTTGGATGATGATGCAATTGCTTCATTTTTTCTGTTTATTTTCCTTTAGATGGTTGTATCTTATTTATGGAAAATTATTTAGTTTCAGGTACTTTTCTTGGACCTGTGATTTATTTGGATGATGATGCAATTGCTTATTTTTTTTCTGTTTACTTTAAGATCAAGTATCAGATTATGATTTATTTTAGCATTGCTAAAGGGAAAAAATTTACTAGACTAGGTGCTGTTGCATTTGTCTTGTTGTTTTGCATTTATTGATTATGCAAGTCCTGTGTATTGACTGGCCCTTTAACTGAACTATTATGCTAATAATTTCATTTGTGTCTTCATTTTATTGAATATTTTCGCAAATGAGGTTTAATCTATGTCTTTAGCTGTTTTAGCTAGAAGAATTTTGTGATTTCTAAAAATCCATATTTCTTTTGTTCTAAGATAATCAATTATTTATTTTATAATTGGATTCAATTCTTAACTGTTACTCTGGGCTTCAAGATTGAGTTCTAAGACTAAAACTTTAAGCTTATACTAGTTTGGTTGTTCTTATTAAGGAACGAATTCCTGAATTCTTTCCCAAGTAACATGTTTTTAATTGGAAATTTTTCAGTTCGAAATCAGCTCCCTAAAATTGCGATGTACGTGCCGTATTCCAGCTTGGCTGGAAAGGGGCAGGTTAAGACTTTTTTGAAATTTCTTTGATTTTATTCCAGTAAGGCTAACACTTTCTTTAAGTGTGTTTCGGTCCTATATATTTTGGGTACTGTTGAAGCATGGCTGATCACCCGTGGGGTTCAAGCGCTGCTCAGACCTGGAATCTTCTGGGGTATTTCTTCCAGTTCCATTTTTTAGGAACTGGGTTTTTGAGTTTTATTCAAACTATTCTGCCTTTTTTGGTCAGTGTTAGCATTATTTGTTTTCATTAGATACAATAAATGCATATTTGAATTTTTCTGTTTTCATTCAGATTATTTTCTGAGGATGCGGAATCTCATATGATTCACTTTGTTCTTCCAGGACATAGTTAGAGGATCTTTTTTTCAAAAGCTCTTGATTCCTCACACAACGGTCACCTTTTTTAGGTTTCCAGATAGTTTGTGTCACTGTCTTTGTCTCTATCAGACAAGGGACAATTTTATTGGGTTCCATCTGTCGGTACCTTTAGTCTCTCTTATTTCCTTCAGTTGCTATATATGCATAGAAGTTTTAGGTCTTATGGCCACAGCATTGGATTCAATTCCCTTTGCTCATTTTCAATAGAAAGAACCTTTCCAGTCTTTTATGCTGAATTATGGTGCAGGGATTCTAGGATTTCGCATTTTAAATCTTCAAATCCTAATATTTATCTCTCTTGATTTGGTGGTTAAGATCACCATCATTTAGTTCTACAGGTCTCTTCGTTTCTTTCAACCTGGACCATGATCTCTACAGATGTGAGTCTTTTTGGTTGGGAGGCTGTCTGAGGATCTCTGCCAGCACAAGGGGTTTGGAAATCTCAGGAGGCGAGATTACAATTTGATATTTTAGAACTCCGTGCTTTCTCAGAGTTTTTCAGTTAGTTTCTTTTTGAAGAAGAGACGTTTATTATTTTTCAGACAATATCACAACTATGGTGTATGTCAATCATCAGGGTAGGACTATCAGTCCGTAGGCTGTGACAGAAGTGTCTCGTATATTAGCTTGGGCTAAATCCAGCTCCTATCTAAATTCTGTGTTTTTTTTCCCAGGTATAGATATTTGGGAAGCGGATTATCTCTGTTAATCAAGCTTTACATCCGGGAGAATGGTCTTTCATACCCAGATATGTTTTTCAATTTTTCAGATGTGAGAATTTCTAGAAATAGATCTGTTGGCATCTCATCTGAATAAAGAACTTCCCAGGGGCCTATTCAGGTCCGGGGATCCTCAGGCGGAAGTAGTGTATGCATTGACATTTCTTTGGAATTATCTTTTTGCCTATTTCTTTCCGCCTCTAGTTCTTCTTCCAAAGTGATTTCCAAAATTCTTATGGAGTATTTGTTTGTTATGCTGGTGGCTCCAGCATGGCCTCTCAGGTTTTGGTATGCGGATCTCATTCGGATGGCCAGTTGCCAACCTTGGACACTTCTGTTTAAACCAGACCTTCTTTCTCAAGGCCCATTTTTTCCATCAGGATCTCAAATCATTAAATTTGAAGTGATGGAGATTGAACGCTTGATTTTTAGTCATAGAGGTTTCTCTGACTCATTGATTAATACTATGTTTCAGGCTCGTAAATCTGTCTCTAGAAAGATTTATTATTGAGTCTGGAAGACCTACTTTTCTTGGCATTCTTTTAAAATTCATAGAATTTTATTATTTTTTCAGGTTGGTTTGGATAAGGTTTTGTCTTCAGTTCTTTGTTAGGACAAATCTCTACTCTTTCTGTTCTTTTTTCACAGAAAGATTGCTAATCATCCTGATATTCATTGTTTTGTACAGGCTTTGGTCCGTATCAAGCCTGTCATTAATTCAATCTCTCCTCTTTGGAGTCTCAATTTGGTGCTGAGGGCTTTACAGGCTCCTCCGTTTGAAACTATGCATTCTCTGAACATTAAATTACTTTCTTGGAAAAGTATTGTTCCTTTTGGTTATTTCTTCTGCTAGAAGAGTTTTTGAGTTATCTGCTCTTTTTTGTGAATATCCTTTTCTGATTTTTCATCAGGATAAGGCAGTGTTACTTCCTGATATTCATCATTTTGTTCAGGTTTTGATTCGTATCAAACCTGTCATTAAGCCAATTTCTCCTCCTTGGAGTCTTAATTTGGTTCTAAAGGTTTTTCAGGCTCTTCTATTTGAGCATATGCTTGCTCTGGACATTAATTACTTTCATGGAAAGTATTGTTCTTTTTGGGCATCTCTTCAGCTAGAACAGTTTTTGAATTATCTGTTCTTTCTTGTGAATCTCTTTTTTCTGATTTTTTTCATCAGGATAAGGTGGTTTTTGCTGTCCTCATTTCAATTCTTACCTAAAGTTGTAAATTCTAACAAACATTAGGGAGGAATTATTGTTTTCCTAAGACTTCTTTGGTGAGATTCTTACTTTCTTTGGATATGGTAAGAGTTTTTGAAATTCTATGTTGAAGCTATTCAGATAGACTTCTAGTCTATTCTTTATCTTTTCTGGTTTTAGGAAGGTCAAAAGGCTTCTGCCATTTATTTGACATCTTGCTTAAACTTTTGATTCATCATGCTTATTTGGAGTCGGGTGGATTCCCGCCTCGGAGGATTACGGCTCATTCTACTAGGTAAGTTTCTACTTCCTGGGCTTTTTAAAAATGAAGCTTCTGTTGATCAGATTTGCAACGCAATGACTTGGTCTTCTTTGCATACTTTTACTATGTTCTACCATTTTGATGTTTTCTCTTCTTTAGAAGCAGTTTTGGTAGAATGGTACTTCAGGCAGCTGTTTCAGTTTGATTCTTCTGCTTATGATTTCAGTTTTTTTCATTATAAAAATTGAAACTTTTTTGATTTGGGTAGTGGATTAATTTTTCAGCGGGATTGGCTGTCTTTATTTTATCCCTCCCTCTCTATTGACTCTTGCGTGGAAGTTCCACATCTTGGGTATTTGCTATCCCATACGTCACTAGCTCATGGACTCTTGCTAATTACATGAAAGAAAACATAATTTATGTAAGAACTTACCTGATAAATTCATTTCTTTCATATTAGCAAGAGTCCATGAGGCCCACCCTTTTTTTGTGGTTATTATGATTTTTTTGTATAAAGCACAATTATTCCAATTCCTTATTTTTTTGATGCTTTCGCTCCTTTCTTATCACCCCACTTCTTGGCTATTCGTTAAACTGAATTGTGGGTGTGGTGAGGGGTGTATTTATAGGCATTTTAAGGTTTGGGAAACTTTGCCCCTTCTGGTAGGAATGTATATCCCATATGTCACTAGCTCATGGACTCTTGCTAATATGAAAGAAATGAATTTATCAGGTAAGTTCTTACATAAATTATGTTTTTCCAAACCCAATGATAAATTTTCCTGGAAACAGACTTACGAGCCTGTATCATAGTGCTAATCACAGAGTCAGAAAAACTTCTATGACTAAGCACTAAGCGTTCAATTTCTATGCCATCAAATTTAGAGATTTGAGATCCTGATGGAAAAACGGCCCTTGAGACAGAAGGTCTGGCCTTAAAGGAAGTGGCCAAGGTTGGCAACTGGACATCTTGACAAGGTCCACATACCAAAACCTGAGAGACCACGCTGGAGCTATCAGAAACACATAAGATTGTTCCATTATTATCTTAAAGATTACCTTTGGAAGACCTTTGGAAGAAGAACCAGAGGCGGAAAAATGTAAGCAGGTTGGTAAAACCAAGGAACTTCTAGAGCATCTACCATCTCCGCCTGAGGATCCTTGGACCTGGAAAGATATCTTGGAAGCTTCTTGTTCAGACGCGAGGCCATCAGATCTATTTCTGGGGGACCACCCACATCTGTAACAATTGAAAGAACACATCTGGATGGAGAGACCACTCTCCCAGATTTAAAGTCTGATGACTGAGATAATCCGCTTCCCAATTGTCTACTCCTGGGATATGAATCGCAGAAATTTGACAAGAGTTGGATTCCGCCCAGGAAAGTATCAGAGATACTTTGTTCATTGCTGAAGCACTGCGAGTCCCCCTTGATGATTGACATATGCCTTTGTAGTGATATTATTTGTCTGGAATTGAATATAAAGTTCTCTCTTCAATAGAGAATAAGCCTGAAGAGTTCTGAAAATAGCACAGAGTTCTAAAATATTGATTGGTAACCTCTCCTCCTGAGGTTCTCCAATCCCCTTGGGCTGTTAGAGACTCCCAGACAGCTCCCTAACCTGTAAGACTTGCATCTGTTGTGATCACAGTCCAGGAAGGACGAACACAGGAGGCCCCTTAAACAATAAGGTGATGGTTTAGCCACCAAAACAGAGATTGTCAAATGTTGGGACTTAAGTAAATCAACTGTGATATCGTAGTATAATCCCTGCACCATTGGTGTAACATGCAAAGCTGAAGAGGTCTCATATGAAAACGAGCAAAGGGGATCGTGCCCGATGCTGCAATTATGAGACCTAAAACTTCCATGCACATAGCCACTGAAGGGAATAATAAAGACTGAAAGTTAAGACAAGCTTACACTAACTTCATTCGTCTCTTTTCTGTCAAAGAAAGAGTCATGGACACTAAATCTATCTGGAAACCTAAAAAGGTGACCTTTGTCTGAGGAATCAAGAAACTCTTTTGTAAACTGATCCTCCAAACATGTCTTTGAAGAAACGACACAAGTCGTTTCGTGTGAGATTCTGCTAAATGAAAAAATTGAGCTAATACCAAGATATCATCCAAATAAGGAAACACCACAATACCCTGCTTTCTGATTACAGATAGAAGGGCACCAAGAACCTTTGAAAAGTTTCTCGGAGCTGTCGCTAGACCAAATGGAAGAGCGACAAATTAGTAATGCTTGTCTAGAAAAGAGAATCTCAGAAACAGATAGTGGTCTGGGTGAATAGGAATATGAAGATAAGTGTCCTGTAAATCTATTGTGGACATGAAATGACCTTGCTGAACAAAAGGCAGAATAGTCCTTATAGTCACCATCTTGAAAGTTGTGACTCTTACAAAAGATTTCAAGTTTTCAGATCCAGAATTGGTCTGAATGAATCCTCCTTCTTTGGGACAATGAACAGATTTGAAAAACAAACAAACCCCTGTTCCTGTAGAGGAACTGGAACAATCACCCCTGAAACCTCTAGGTCTGAAACACACTTCAGAAAAGCCTGAGCCTTCACATGGTTTGTTGGAACATGGGAAAGAAAGAATCTTCCCATGGGAGGTTTTATTCTGAAACCTATTCGATACCCCTGAGAAACAATATCCTGAATCCACTGATTTTGGACAGAATCTGTAATTTTAGTCTGCCCCCCATGAGTTGAACTTGATTGAGGGCCACACCTTCATGCAGTCTTAGGGGCTGTATTTGGTTTCTTATAAGGCTTTTACTTATATTCCAATTTGTGGATGGTCTCCAATTGGAACCAGGGGCCTTAGGGGAAGGAGTGTTTTTTTGTTCCTTTGACTGACAAAAGGAAAGAAAACAATTGGGAGCTTTAAATTTACCCTTAGATTTCTTATCTTGGGGCAGAAAAACTCCATTAACCCCAGTGATAGTGGAGATAATAGAATCCAATTGAGAACCAAATAAATTATTACCTTGAAAAGATTATGATAGTAATCTAGATTTAGATACCATATCTGCATTTCATGATTTAAGCCATAAAGCTATTGTAGATAGAATAGCTAAAGACATAGATTTAATATTAATCTTAATAATATCAAATATAGCATCACAAATGAAATGATTAGCATGTTGAAGTAAAACAACAATGTTAGACAAATCAGAATCCAATAGCTGCTCTGCTAAATTGTCCAACCAAAAAGTTGAAGCAGCAGCAACATCAGCTATAGAAATAGCAGGTCTAAGAATATAGCCAGTATGTAAATATGCCTTCCTAAGATAAGATTCAATCTTCCTATCTAAGGGATCTTTAAAATAAGTACTATCTTCCATAGGAATAGTAGTACGTTTGGCAAGAGTAGAAATAGCGCCATCAACTTTAGGGACTCTCTCTTAAAGCTCTAAATTAGACACAGGTAAAGAATACAATTTTTTAAACCTAGAAGAAAGATTAAAAAAAGTACCAGGCTTAGACCATTCCTTAGTAATCATATTAGAGATAGCATCTGGAATTGGAAAAACTTCAGGAGTAACCTCAGAAGTTTTAAAAACAGAATTCAAATGTTTGCTATTCTTGTTATCAAGAGGACTAGATTCCTCAATACCCAAAGTAAATAATACTTCCTTTAACAAGGAACGGATATATTCCATCTTAAAAAGAAAAGAATATTTATCAAATTCGGAGTTCGAAGTAGGATCCTCTGAGTCAGAGAAGTCCTCATCAGCAGACAATACTTCAGTATGCTGTTGGTCAGTACAAACTTCATCAGAATTATGAGAAGTAGGAAGAGACCTTTTACATGTATTTGAAGGCAGAATAGCAGTCATAGCCTTCTCTATGGCTGCAGCAATATAATTTTTTATATCTACAGGAATATCATGTACATTAGACTGTGAAGGTTTAACAGTAGATGTATTTGTACTTATAGACACTTTATCAGCATGAAACAATTTCTCATAACAAGTGCCACATACTTGAGCTGAAGAAGGAAGATCAGCCAATTTACAACATACACACTTAGCTGTGGTAGATTTGTTTTCAGGCAACTTGGTTCCTACAGTAACCTCAGAGGCAGTATCAGTTTGAGATATCTTGAAAAATGTAACAAAAAAAGAAAAAATATTTAAACAAAATATCCAATATCCTCAAAATATCAGTTTCAGGAATGGGAAAAAATGCTTATATGAAAAACAAAAGCAAATATCATAGCCCTCTGTAACAAATGAAAGCAGAGAGCAAAAGAGGGAGAGATTTAATATAACAGCATTTTTGGCGGCAAAAATGACGCCAATGAAGATTACGCAAATGCTGAGAAATAAACTTGGGGCCAAGGTTACCAGGAAATTACACAACTTGCGTCATAACAGGCGCGACTTTGCGCCAAAAAAATTTGCATCAACAAAGATACAAGAAATAACGTGACTCGCATCACAACAAACGCAAAAAAATTGCGCCAAAAATGACGCAATAAATAGAAGTATTTTGTGCCATCGCAAGCCTAATTTGCCTGCGAAACTTTGAGAAAACAGACCAAAGTTACAACTAGCTGAAACCTCAGGTAAGTAAATAATATGCAAAATTTCTCCCAAACATAATTTTCCATGCTGAAACTGTTAGACTGCAAAGGGAAATAAACACAGACCTGACTCATGGCAAATATATGCAATATATATTTAAAACTTTAAAAATATAAAGTGCCAAACATAGCTGAGAGTGTCTTAACAAATGATATATACTTACCTGAAGACACCCATCCACATATAGCAGACAGCCAAACCAGTACTGAAACATATCAGCAGAGGTAATGGTAGACGAGTATAATGTCGATCTGTAAAGGGAGGTGGCAGATGAATCCACACGACCGAATTTACAGAGAGCCTTAGAATAGATTTCCCATAGGCGAAAACATGGCATCATTAAAGGGACACTAAACCCCACATTTTTCTTTCATGATTTGGGTAGAGAATACAATTTTAAACAACATTCCAATTTACTTCTATTATCTAATTTGCTTCATTGTTTAGATATCCTTTGTTGAAAAAATATCAATGCACATGGGTGAGCCAATCACACAAAGCATCTATGTTCAGCCACCAATCAGCAGCTACTAAGCCTATCTAGATATGCTTTTCAGCAAATGATATCAAGAGAATGAAGCAAATTAGATAATAGAAGTAAATTAGAAAGTTGTTTAAAATTGCATGCTCTTTCTAAATCATCAAAGAAAAAATTTGGGTTTCATGTTCCTTTAAGGAAATACTCCCTTCACATCCCTCACACAAACACTGTACTTTGAGAGGAACTGGGCTTCAAAATGCTTAGAAGCTCCTTTCACAGAAGAAATCAAGCACAACTTGCTTCACCATCCTCCAACAAAGGCAAAGTTTGTAAAACTGAAGTATGAGTGAGGTGGGAGGTGTATTTATATGCATTTTGAGGTTTGGGAAACTTTGCCCCCTCCAGGTAGGAATGGATATCCCATACGTCACTAGCTCATGGACTCTTGCCACTTACATGAAAGAAAGATACATATTAAAACTTTGACTTAACCATCAAAAAGTGTAGAAATTCCTGGTTCAAATGAAATAAAAAAAAAAAAAAATTTTAGTTTTCATGCTCTTTCTCTCCGAAAAATAATAGAATGTATATTTGAACCCAGTGTTGCTAAATACAAACAATCTGGAATGTCTTTTTCTAGTACTTGCATGCAATACCTATTTTTTATATTTTTCCATAAGCAAGAAAACTATTAGTTTTACAGATTTATGTGTTTAAGTGAGAAATACTCTGACATGATTGAAAGTTTTAAGTCTCTTTTTTTGGGGTCAGGGGGGGGAGGCCTTAGAGCAGAGCTTTCCAAACTTGTTCTGTTAGTGACACACTTTTTAGACCTACATCATTTCGCGACACAGTAATTCAGCTGTACTAGCAAAAAGGAGGTGAAACTA
Source organism: Bombina bombina (assembly GCF_027579735.1). Taxonomy (NCBI): domain Eukaryota; kingdom Metazoa; phylum Chordata; class Amphibia; order Anura; family Bombinatoridae; genus Bombina; species Bombina bombina. Next base: position 1,047,249,411 of record NC_069502.1, read on the forward strand.
ACTTGTTTTAAGTGATACAGACACATACATAAATTATATAATAATTAAATGTATTTACAAGTAACAGTATGTGTATGTGCAAGAATTAAAAAAAGTTTAATAACACCAATGGCTAATTGCTATTTTAATGGGATGTATGAGGTTGATGGGATGAACACGGTTTCTGAATATTTGGTGAAATATTAGATAAAGACACTCGCATTTCATCATCAAGCATTTTTAAGCTTCCACTTCCTATCCATATATCAAGAGCAGGAGCAGCAATGCACTACTGGGAGCTAGTTGCCAAAAAACCCCACTGACTTCAGCTCAGCATTTAAGCTGCTGCCCTCAGAGCTCTGTGAGTCCGACTGACTACTGCCTGTGCTGCAAACACACTGCTGTCCCACTCACTGACTACACATGCAGTCACAAGCCAATTAAGGAGACTACACATGCAGTCACGAGACAATTAAGGAGACTACACGTGCAGTCAGGAGCCAATGTGCCGCCAACGGGAATAGTTTCAGTTCCCACTGAGCTGCGCCAATAGGTTAAGATGATCTGTATCCCTCTAGGTATCAATCACGTCAACCATGTGATATGCGTAGCAGGCAGGCGGAAAGTCAGAAACCCAAAAACAAAAATAAAAAATAAAAATTGTGTCCCAACACACAGTTTGGAAAGCACTGCCTTAGAGGATAGGTTATGTTGGGGGATAAAACAGAAAATAACAATTAATCATTGTGTATTATTTAAGATATTTGTTGATTGTATATAGACTTGTTCTTTTATATTTATGCCTTCATTATTTTGTTTAATTTGTCAATACTGTCAATGTTGTATTCTGGAATTTAAATAACGAATACAAATAAATACATAAAAATGTTATGCTAAAGTCTCACTTTTAGGTCCCTGTATCCAATTTATACATAAATTCTACAATACATGTGTAGTGCTATTCAATGAAACTTAAAGAGACAGTCTAGTCAAAATTAAACTTTCATGTTTCAGATAGAGCATGCAAATTTAAGCAACTTTCTAATTTACTCCTATTATCAATTTGTCTTCGTTCTCTTTGTATCTTTATTTTGAAAAAAAATGAAGCTACCAATAGCAAGAGCTGAGTGCTGAACCAAAAATGGGCCTGTTCCTAAGCTTACATTCCAGCTTTTTAAAATAAAGATCACAGTTGCAAATAAAACTAATTTCATAGACAAGGTTTATTGGAAAACTTCACCTATCTGTGCAAATGTAAGAAAAAACAATTATACAAACTCATTTCGCAATAGCTTCTCGTGTACAAGTAATTTGCTCTCAATAATAATTTTCAGACGACTCTCTGCACTCATCTAATCTTTTCTCTACATTGGGTTAAATTTCTCTAAACTTCCAAAATAGGCTTTTAAGCTCGGGAGCAGTGACATAATCCAACTCCTTTTTTTCTCAAAAGGGATGAGACTGGGCAATCAGCCACAAAGTAGATTGTTAAAACTGTTATGCTTGGGTTCTTTTTCTACCAATGTTCACAGAATGCTTCTTCTTTTATGCTATTAAATTAAGTCAACGGTTACTTGTCATGCTTCTAATGTGAACACCTGTCACGCTTACACGAATCTATCATTAATGGGAGAGTCTAAATTTAGGAGTTATTCTCTCACACTAATTCCAAAATGATATATCTGCTCTTGTCATCAACCCAGTCTTTTGAATATTTATAAAATATGCATAGGGGCATATTTATCAATTTGCGAGCGGACATGATAAGAAGTAGCGTATCATGTCCTCTGCACATCGATAAATGCCGACAATATACGCTGTCAGCATTTATCATTGCACCAGCAGTTCTTGTCAATCAACCCGATCGTATTCCATTAGATACCTTATTTACAGTACGCTAATATACAGTGGCAACAACTCATAAGAGTACTAATATTTTTACTGGAAAACAACCTCATGCATTAGAGATCGATATTGGAAGATATTAAGAATGTTGACTTAAACCCATGTGCTTTAATAAAACACAATGTCAATATCTTTGGCTCCAGAAGCTGTCTAAGGGTACTTGTTGATAACGTACTGTGAAACACATGTATAAGTACAACATTATACTTTCTGGGTCCTATATATAAGGCCCTTACTGTCACTTATGATATAACTGGTGATATCACACTGTACGACAAGCGCACAGTAAAATATTATATCCACTGGATTATATGCACCTGGCCCTTATTGCCATCCATGCAAATCTGAGCTAATTCAGTTCATATTACACTATAAGATCACCCCGTTTTTAACTCTGCAAATCAATGCTGTTTACTTAACCCTTATATTTACCAAGGCTATCATACCTCAGAGGCCTAATATCAGAATTGGATTTATATACTAGGGTTATTTTATTTTAAACTTCCCCTTCCATTGTTTTTAAGATTTCTTCACCCCTTTTTAATATAGTAACATTAAAAGTTATGTTTTAATTTAATTGTCCATAATTTCTGCCTAGTAGTAAGGGCAGTGAGTGCTAAAATCGCATTCTTTAGTGGGAATCTCCCTTGTTTTCCCACGATCTGTGCTATATAATTTAATTGTGCAAAGCACCCCTCCCTATTACACTATACATGAAAATATTAGGTAATAACTAAACAACTTAAATAAAATTAGGGAGCTTGCCCGTTAGTGGTGCAATTGCTCTACTTAGACGTGAAGAGTTCTATGTATAAATACAGAACTCATACTGTTTTCATAGCCTGGGTTAGCTATTTCTATTGTCCAGAGATAACTTACTGTTATTTTGAAGTTTTAGATGTCAGCATCTTCCATAACAAACTATTTTACTTGTCCATTCTCTTCTGAACATCAGTGAATATTTTTATGAACATTATGCATAGAATCTACTTTTAAAGTCATTTCAGATTTTAAATGGACATCAAAGTTTTTCAGATTATATTATAAAATGTATAATTATGTGTAGTATACAAAAACCTTGTGATACATTTTCATTATTTATTTTGTCACCTTTTCCTTTAATTGATCTCTGAAAATTCATGGTTTTCTCAATTGCACTTAGTTTCTATAAAGTGATGACTGCTGCCATGTAGAAACTTAAGTTAACCCTTATCTATCTCTTGCTTAAGATTGTTATTGAATATTTTATAACTGCCCCTAACTGTCAAATGTGTGGAAATCTCGCCTTGTTTGCACATTCTATTTTATTGACTGTCTTATATCTGTCTTCAATGGAAGAGAAAGGTAAGGGGAATTCTAGGTTTCAACATGATGGCACCCAACACTTTATAGACACTAAACGTTTACAATTATATCTTTAATATTTAAATAACTAAATATCTTTTTTTTTTAAATTTGCACGTTATTCTCGGGGTAATCTTTGGTTTAAAGTCATCATTATATCTAGAATGTATTTAGGGCCAGATAACAAGTGGAGCGCAAATTTTTGCTCGCAAGCCATATCAGGTTCTCGCGATTGTTTGCATGCAGGTTAAATTGCACAATTCAAGTTAACACTCATAGGGTGTACTCAGAGCTGTGGTTAACTGTTTTCGCAAAACAGAAAAGTCTCACAAAACATTTCAAAAATACATTACAAAAGTACAGTTACACTCATAATAACACCAACTAATAAAAAATGATTGGAAAAAATTGCATACAAAAGTGCTGAAATATATGAGGTCTCAGCTGTTAGAAAAAAAAAAGGCAGGTAAAGGGCTTTAAAATTGAGATCTCTTCATGTCAGGTTAGCGCCTTTGATAGCACGAGTTTGGGTTAGCGTGCGAGTAGAGTGTTAGGTTGTGTTAAGTTTTATTTATTCTAATTGTGCTAGAAGTAAGCTGTTTGCGTGCTTCGGGTTAGCACGAGCGTGATAACTTTTTACTTTCAACTTGTAATACAAGTGCAACCCGACGCGCACAATTTTTTTACTTTTAGCGCAACTAGCGAAAGAGTTGAATAGAACTCCACTATCTTTTTAAAGTTACTATAATAGAAAATGAATTCTGTCTGAGTTTACTTGCTGCTTTGACTGGCATGTGTGCTTGCTTGCCTAAGTAAATATTTACTTTTCCTAATTCAACATGAAAATCATTTTTTATGGAGTAATCTCAATGTTGAGAGCACATTTGACATGAGAGATAATTTGAACTGTGTCCAAATTAAACATTAATGATTAAGATAGCACATTTAACGATTCTAGTTTACTTCAGTTATCAAATGTACTTATTTCTTTTGGTGTCTGATGTTGAAACTTAGCATGCAAATATCTTGAGCACTATATGAATACAAACACTACAATATTGATATATTGAGCATCTATGATTAAGCGCGAGTGTGCACGAAACATGTAAGACTGCTGTTTCCCTCTATTGGTTCGTTGTGTCTTATTTTTTCACTAATATATTTTTATTGGAATAAACTTTTTTCTTTGTAGCTCAGTAGCCACCTGTTTTTCTTTCCACTACAATATTGTTGTAAACACTGCTGGAAGTTGGCAGTACCAAACTATTTATGTGGTGATAGTGGAAGTATTATATATGCAGAGGGATATTCCTCTAGAACTCAGCAGGGAAATTTAAATTGCTAACACATTTTGAAAGCCAATAAGATTCTATAATACTATTGTGGCTAAGTAATTGCTCATTTGTGCTACAGTAATGACCTCATTGAAATGTCAAAGGAAGACCACCAGTAAATAAATTGGTGCCTGCTTAATAAACCAGAGTTGAGATGCCTTAAAAGCAAAATAAATAGCAAAAATCAGCAATAGTTATATAAGTGATCTGAGGTTTTAAATGGACAGTCTACTTGAAAATTTGTTTTGTTTAAAGTGATAGACAATTCCTTTATTACCCATTCCCCAGTATTTCATAACCAACACTGTTATATTAATACACTTTTTACCTATGTGATTACCTTGTAGCTAAGCCTCTGCAGACTGACCCCTTATTTCAGTTCTTTTGACAGACTTGCATTTTAGCAAATTAGTGCTGACTCATAAATAACTCCACGGGAGTGAGCACAAAGTTATCTACATGGAACACATTGACTAGCACTGTCTAACTGTGAAAAACTGTCAAAATGCACTGAGATAAGAGGCGGCCTTCAACGGCTTAGAAATCAGTTTATGAGCCCTCCTTGGTTTAGTGTTCGACAAAGAATACCAAAAGAAAAAAGCAAATTTGATGAAAGTAATTTGGAAAGTTGTTTAACATTGCATGCCCTATCTGAATTGTGAAAGTTTAATTTTGACTAGTTTTGACACTGATCTCACTTTGAAATGTTTGTTTACAATGGATGCTGGGGTGCAGACTGCTTACTTAGAGGGACAGAAAGTCAAAATTAAAGATTCATGATTTAGATAGAGCAGAGCTTTCCAAACTTGTCCTGTTAGTGACACACTTTTTAGACCTACATCATTTCGCGACACAGTAATTCAGCTGTACTAGCAAAAAGGAGGTGAAACTAACTTGTTTTAAGTGATACAGACACATACATAAATTATATAATAATTAAATGTATTTACAAGTAACAGTATGTATGTGCAAGAATTAAAAAAAGTTTAATAACACCAATGGCTAATTGCTATTTTAATGGGATGTATGAGGTTGATGGGATGAACACGGTTTCTGAATATTTGGTGTAATATTAGATAAAGACACTCGCGTTTTATCATTAAGCATTTTTAAGCTTCCACTTCCTATCCATATATCAAGAGCAGGAGCAGCAATGCACTACTGGGAGCTAGTTGCCAAAAAACCCCACTGACTTCAGCTCAGCATTTAAGCTGCTGCCCTCAGAGCTCTGTGAGTCCGACTGACTACTACCTGTGCTGCAAACACACTGCTGTCCCACTCACTGACTACACATGCAGTCACAAGCCAATTAAGGAGACTACACATGCAGTCACGAGCCAATTAAGGAGACTACACGTGCAGTCAGGAGCCAATGTGCCGCCAACGGGAATAGTTTCAGTTCCCACTGAGCTGCGCCAATAGGTTAAGATGATCTGTATCCCTCTAGGTATCAATCACATGTCAACCATGTGATATGCGTAGCAGGCAGGCGGAAAGTCAGAAACCCAAAAACAAAAATAAAAAATAAAAATTGTGCTGAAGCAGGGACACACCTACACACTGCTGCCGACACACTAGTGTGTCCCGACACACAGTTTGGAAAGCACTGAGATATAGCATGCAATTTTCCAATGTACTTTTATTATCAACTTTGCTTTGTTCTCTTGGCATCCTTTTGCTCAGGAGCATGCATGTGTCTTTAGCAGTCAATGCAAACACTGCTGTCAGATGCATAAAGACATATGCACACTACTGAACTCACCTAGGATTATACTCTTTAACAAATGATACTAATAGATCTAATGTAATTAGCTCCTCAGATCGGTGTGTTTTATTTGGTGGTTTATAATTGATTCCGTGATTATGTTTTAGTCTCTGACAGATCAGCGCAGACTGAAGCTGCAACAGGCCTGTGCCCTACTGCAGCTGAATCCTCTCCCATCCGGTGCTCAGTATATGAAAGTTGTGGGTCTCATGATAGCTGCCTCAGATGTAGATCCATTTGCCAGATTTCATCTTGAGGCCCTACAATTGCAGATGCTGCATCAGTGGAATGAGGACCAAGAGGATCTATCTCTTAGGATTCTGTTAGATCACAAGACAAGACAGTCCTCGACTTGGTGGCAGACCCTTCTTTCTTTGACCAGTGTGGATTGTAATCTCCACAGATGCCAGCCTGTTAGATTGGGGTGCAGTCTGGGGACCTTGGAGAGTGCAGAGAGCTTAATCTCCTCAGTAGGTGTGCAATCTTCAGGGCTCTCTAGAGTTGGTCCAACCTCAGACATGAATCTTTTTGGAGTTTCCAGTAAGGCAATGTTACAGCAGCGGCTTATGCCTATAAACAGGGAGAAACTTGCAGTTCCTTACTGATAAGGGAAGTGTCTTGCATCATCATTCTGGAAGAGTGCCATCATTGCAGGATTTTTCCCATCCACATTTCGGGTGTAAACAATTGGGAGGCAGGATTTCTCAGTTCCAAGTATTTTCACACAGGGGAATGGTCTCTGAATGAGAAAGTTTTCAACCAAATTGTGAGACGTTTGGGTCTGCCAGAGATAGATCGCATGGCTTCTCATTTGAACAAATGCCTCAGTATTGTGTCAGGTCTCTGGACCCTCAGGTGAGTCAGATAGATGTCCTAGTGGTCCCTTGGTCGTTTAACCTAATTTAAATTTGTTCTCTGTTTATGCTGCTTTCCAGAGTGATAGCCAGAATAAATACTTAATGCTCCAGCGTGGCCTCGCAAGATTTGGTTTGCTGATCTGGTGCAGATGTCTTTATGCCCAGCTTGGGGGCTTCCTCTAAGAGAGGCTCTTTTCTCTCAAGGATCTTTCTTTTATCAAAATTTCAAAACTCTGTATTTGGCAATTGAGCTCTTAATTCTGTATCTGATATGTTTTTCTGACAAGGTTATTGATACCCTGATTCAGGCTAGGAAATCTATTACCAGACTTTTTCTATATGGCCTGGAAAAACTTTATTTGTATGTATACTCGCAAACTTTACCATTGGAATTCTTTTACAATTCCTAGAGTTCTTGATTTCCTGCAGGAAGGCCTAGATAAAGGTTTATCAACAAGTTCCCTGAAGGGTCAGATTTCGGATCTTTCTGTATTATTTTATAAAAAAAATTGCTAAAATTCCTAACTTTTAGTCCTTTGTTCAATCTCTGATCAGAATTAAACCAGTTATTCATTCAGTTTTTCCTCCATGGATTCTTAACTGGGTTCTTCAAATTGCTCCTTTTGAGTCAATGCATGATTTAGACCTTTAGCTTTTTTTGTTCTAGCTAATTCTTTGACTAGAAGGGTCTCTGAGCTTTCAGCTTTGTGATGCACACCTCCTTTTCTGACTTTTCATCAGGATAAGGCTCTTCTTCGCACTAGTTTTTTCTTCCTAAGGTAGTAACTATCTACAGATACTATCAATCGGGAAATTATTGTTACTTCTTTTTGTCCAGCTCCTAAGAATTCTATGTAGCGTCTTCTCTACAACTTGGATGTTGTAAGTGCTCTCAAATATTATGTTGAAGCCACAAAATATTTCAGACCTTCTTCTTCTCTTTTTGTTAAATGTTTTGGGCCTTAAAAAGCTCAGAAAGTTACAGCTGTTACTTAAGCCTTATTTTGTTTTGGTTTTGCAGGGATAACTTCCCCTGGGCGCATTACTGCTCATTTCACTAGAGCAGTTGCTACTTCTTGGGCCTTTCATAAAGAGACTTTTATTTATTATATTTGTAAGCCAGCTACTTGGTCTTCTTTACACACTTTTTCTAAGTTTTTTCAATTTTTGTAAGCTTCTTCTGAGGGTGCCTTTGACAGGAAAGTTCTGCGAGCTAAAGTGCCTGAATAGTAATGTTCTGTCTTCACTGTTTGTCCCCCTCCCTTCTATTCACGGTGATAACTTGTGGACTCTCACCCCCTGGTGAAAGAAAACAAAATGTTTTTCTTACCTGATATATTAATTTTTTTATGATGGTAAGAGTCCACAAGCCCTGTCCTTTCTTTTTGTTCAGGTGGTGGCAGTACTTGTTTTGCACTACTTTGCCCCACTTTGGGCCATGTTACAAGTGGCACGCTATTTTTTCCCCCGCTTGTCCACGAACACAACTCAAAGTAAATTATTAACATGGGCGGAGTAGTGCACATATTAGAAGTTGAAAGTAAATTGTTTGGGCGTGAGTGAAACCTTATGCATGCTAACTTCTGGACTTTGCATATCATGATTGTATTAACTTCTTCTCAGTATAGCTTTTAATGGAGCATGCTTTAAAAAAAAAAAAAGCTAACACTTATCAATCTTGCGCTAACCTGATACCGTGTTAGAACTACATTGCTAGTAGCTATGCATATTTTACATTGCAAGGTTCTTTAAATAGAAGACAATGTTCTGTTTATATTTAAATATATACTAGCGTTGCCTTTTCTCCACATGAAAGACAACATAAAGTTAGTTTTTTTTTTGTGGTTTCAAACTATACAACTGATAAGCACAAATATTGCCATAGACTTCAATACAATTGTTGGTTACTACCAACTAGACAGTTTACTTTTGCAGTACAATGTAGTCCTTTGTCTTGTTTTCTTCAGATTTCAAAGGTAGAAAATTTTCACATCTACTACATCTGGAGGAGGTTGTTCAGTTCCTCACATATTTTTATTTAATTGCCACTCTACACTAATTCTTAGGATAGCTTTATGCATTTCAGGGCCATTTTAGAATTTCGTTATAGTTTATGAAGAAGAACTTCTGCAAATTACTCCTGAATCTGCTACCCACCAACATGAGATCATGTTCTGCTGTTGCTGATACTTTCATTGTCAGCTTTATTATGGCCCCTAATGTACTAATTTATCACCCTTCTATCCTCTAAGCTGTACATTTTAAAAGAACATGAAACCCACATATTTCTTTCATTAAATTTGCTTCATTCTCTTTTCTCAGTTTCTCAATTTATCTTCAGATATGTTCTCCAGAACTGTACACAGTCTTTTGGTGAGGCCTAGCTGGTGATCAAAGTGGCATGATTTACATTTTAGAGCCCGCTCCTTTGTTCAATGCTCCGTTTTTTTCAAATATCACTACATATTTGATTCACCCTTTAAGTAAAGTCAACTCTGCTTCAAATTGTTGTTTTATCTGCCTAAAGAAACAATCTTACCATGAAGCCCACTATAAATATATTAAACAAAACAGGCCCAAGAAGGGACCGCTCAGGAACATCAATTGTAACAACTCCTTTCTTTTAATGCAGCCCTATAAATAAAACTACTGTCTATCTTTTAACAAACTAAAGGCCAGATTACAAGTTTTGCGTTATGAGCTATGCGGTGCTACCATGCAGTTTTTTTTATCACCGCTCACTTACCTGCAGCGCTGGTATTACAGGTTTTTACAAACCCAGCGTTAAAAGACAAGAAGTGAGCGTAGAGCAAACTTGTGCTCCATACCGCACTTCAATACCAGCACTACTTAAGTGAGCGGTGAGCTGGTCGCACATGCTCGTGCACGATTTCCCCATAGACATCAATGGGGAGAGACGGCTAAGAAAAAGTCTAACACCTGCAAAAAAGCAGCGTAAATCTCAGTAATGTAGCCCCATTGATTCCTATGGGGAAACACATTTTATGTTTACACCTAACACCCTAACATGAACCCCGAGTCTAAACACCCCTAATCTTACACTTATTAACCCCTAATCTGCTGCCCCAGACATCGCCAACACCTACATTATTCTTATTAACCCCTAATCTGCTGCCCCCAACATCGCCAACACCTACATTATACTTATTAACCCCTAATCTCCCGCCCCCAATGTCGCCGCAACCTACCTACACTTATTAAACCCTAATCTGCCGCCCCCAACGTTGCCGCCACTATATTAAATGTATTAACCCCTAAATCTAAGTCTAACCCTAACACCCCCTAATTTAAATATAATTTAAATAAATCTAAATAAAATTACTATAATTAACTAAATTATTCCTATTTAAAACTAAATACTTACCCTATAAAATAAACCCTACGATAGCTACAATATAACTAATAGTTACATTGTAGCTATCTTAGGGTTTTTTTATTTTACAGGCAACTTTGTATTTATTTTAACTAGGTAGAATAGTTATGAAATAGTTATTAACTATTTAATAACTACCTAGTTAAAATAAAGACAAATGTACCTGTAAAATAAAACCTATCCTAAGTTACGCTAACACCTAACACTACACTACAATTAAATTAATTCCCTACATTAAACACAATTAATTACAATTAAATAAAATTATCTAAAGTACGAAAAAAACAAACACTAAATTACAGAAAATAATAAAATAATTACAAGATTTTTAAACTAATTACACCTACTCTAATCCCCCTAACAAAATAAAAAAGCCCCCCAAAATAAAAAAAGCCCTACCCTACACTAAATTACAAATAGCCCTTAAAAGGGCCTTTTGCGGGGCATTGCCCCAAAGTAATCAGCTCTTTTACCTGTAAAAAAAAAGTACAAATACCCCCCAACATTAAAACCGACCACCCACGTGACCAACCCTACTCTAAAACCTACCCAATACCCCCTTAAAAAAAACCTAACACTAACCCCTTGAAGATCACCCTACCGTGAGGCATCTTCACCCAACCGGGCAGAAGTCTTCATCCAACTGGGCAGAAGAGGTCCTCCAGATGGGCAGAAGTCTTCATCCAGACGGCATCTTCTATCTTCATCCATCCGGCGCGGAGCGGGTCTATCTTCAAGACATCCAACGCGGAGCATCCTCTTCATCCGACGGCCGTCAACTGAATGAAGGTTCCTTTAAGTGACGTCATCCAACATAGCGTCCCTTCAATTCTGATTGGCTGATAGAATTCTATCAGCCAATAGGAATTAAGGTAGAAAAAATCCTATTGGCTGATGCAATCAGCCAATAGGATTGAGCTTGCATTCTATTGGCTGATTGGAACAGCCAATAGAATGCAAGCTGAATCATATTGACTGATTGGAACAGCCAATAGAATGCAAGCTCAATCCTATTGGCTGATTGGATCAGCCAATATGATTGAACTTCAATCCTAATGGCTGATTGCATCAGCCTATAGAATTGTTTTCTACCTTAATTCCGATTGGCTGATAGAATTCTATCAGCCAATCGGAAATTGAAGGGACGCCATCTTGGATGACGTCACTTAAAGGAACCTTCATTCAGTCGTTGGCAGTCGGATGAAGAGGATGCTCCGCGTTGGATGTCTTGAAGATGGACCTGCTCCGCGCCGGATGGATGAAGATAGAAGATGCTTTCTGGATGAAGACTTCTGCCCGTCTGGAGGACCTCTTCTGCCCGGCTTGGATGAAGACTTCTGCCCGTCTGGAGGACCACTTCTGCCCGGTTGGGTGAAGACGTGTCATGGTAGGGTGATCTTCAAGGGGTTAGTGTTAGTTTTTTTTTAAAGGGGGATTTGGTGGGTTTTAGAGTAGGGTTGGTTGTGTGGGTGGTGGGTTTTAATGTTGGGGGGGTATTTGTACTTTTTTTTTTACAGGTAAAAGAGCTGATTACTTTGGGGCAATGCCCCACAAAAGGCCCTTTTAAGGGCTATTTGTAATTTAGTGTAGGGTAGGGCTTTTTTATTTTGGGGGGCTTTTTTATTTTGTTAGGGGGATTAGAGTAGGTGTAATTTGTTTAAAAATCTTGTAATTATTTTATTATTTTCTGTAATTTAGTGTTTGTTTTTTCCGTACCTTAGATAATTTTATTTAATTGTAATTAATTGTATTTAATTTAGTTAATTTATTTAATTGTAGTGTAGTGTTAGGTGTTAGTGTAACTTAGGTTAGGTTTTATTTTACAGGTAAATATGTCTTTATTTTAACTAGGTAGTTATTAAATAGTTAATAACTACTTAATAACTATTGTACCTAGTTAAAATAAATACAAAGTTGCCTGTAAAATAAAAATAAACCCTAAGCTAGCTACAATGTAACTATTAGTTATATTGTAGCTAGCTTATGGTTTATTTTATAGGTAAGAATTTAGTTTTAAATAGGAATTATTTAGGTAATTGTAGTAATTTTATTTAGATTTATTGTAATTATATTTAAGTTAGGGGGTGTTAGGGTTAGACTTAGGTTTAGGGGTTAATACATTTAATATAGTGGCGGCGACATTGGGGGCGGCAGATTAGGGGTTAATAAATGTAGGTAGGTGGCGGCGATGTTAGGGACGGCAGATTAGGGGTCAATAATATTTAACTAATATAAATAAAAAGAGAGAAGCGCTCAACCTGGGAACGAACAATAGCATAATAGCTTGCTCTATGGCTAGTTACCACCCAAGAAGCAGCCTCTTTTTGCTTAACATGTGCCTTTCACAGAGAAGAACTTTCCTGAAGCATATCAGTCTGATCCTGACTTCACAGTACAGTCCAGTCCCGAAATACCAGGCAATCCCTCTCTGAACAAGAGAAATAGCAAAACCCCAGACGTACGTTTCGGCCTATTGTGGGCCTCGTCAGTGAGGTGCAGCCATATCCCTCTAGGCACACTGAGCAACGGGTCCACGTCTGGATTCCCGCATCACACTTAGGGAGACTTCCCAAAATGTCATAATTTGCATAAATAAAAAGAGAGAAGCGCTCAACCTGGGAACGAACAATAGCATAATAGCTTTCTCTATGGCTAGTTACCACCCAAGAAGCAGCCTCTTTTTGCTCAACATGTGCCTTTCACAGAGAAGAACTTTCCTGAAGCATATCAGTCTGATCCTGACTTCACAGTACAGTCCAGCCCCGAAATACCAGGCAATCCCTCTCTGAACAAGAGAAATAGCAAAACCCCAGACGTACGTTTCGGCCTATTGTGGGCCTCGTCAGTGAGGTGCAGCCATATCCCTCTAGGCACACTGAGCAACGGGTCCACGTCTGGATTCCCGCATCACACTTAGGGAGACTTCCCAAAATGTCATAATTTGCATAAATAAAAAGAGAGAAGCGCTCAACCTGGGAACGAACAATAGCATAATAGCTTGCTCTATGGCTAGTTACCACCCAAGAAGCAGCCTCTTTTTGCTCAACATGTGCCTTTCACAGAGAAGAACTTTCCTGAAGCATATCAGTCTGATCCTGACTTCACAGTACAGTCCAGCCTCGAAATACCAGGCAATCCCTCTCTGAACAAGAGAAATAGCAAAACCCCAGACGTACGTTTCGGCCTATTGTGGGCCTCGTCAGTGAGGTGCAGCCATATCCCTCTAGGCACACTGAGCAACGGGTCCACGTCTGGATTCCCGCATCACACTTAGGGAGACTTCCCAAAATGTCATAATTTGCATAAATAAAAAGAGAGAAGCGCTCAACCTGGGAACGAACAATAGCATAATAGCTTGCTCTATGGCTAGTTACCACCCAAGAAGCAGCCTCTTTTTGCTCAACATGTGCCTTTCACAGAGAAGAACTTTCCTGAAGCATATCAGTCTGATCCTGACTTCACAGTACAGTCCAGCCCCGAAATACCAGGCAATCCCTCTGTGAACAAGAGAAATAGCAAAACCCAAGACGTACGTTTCGGCCTATTGTGGGCCTCATCAGTGAGGTGCAGCCATATCCCTCTAGGCACACTGAGCAACGGGTCCACGTCTGGATTCCCGCATCACACTTAGGGAGACTTCCCAAAATGTCACAATTTGCATAAATAAAAAGAGAGAAGCGCTCAACCTGGGAACAAACAATAGCATAATAGCTTGCTCTATGGCTAGTTACCACCCAAGAAGCAGCCTCTTTTTTCTCAACATGTGCCTTTCACAGAGAAGAACTTTCCTGAAGCATATCAGTCTGATCCTGACTTCACAGTACAGTCCAGCCCCGAAATACCAGGCAATCCCTCTCTGAACAAGAGAAATAGCAAAACCACAGACGTACGTTTCGGCCTATTGTGGGCCTCGTCAGTGAGGTGCAGCCATATCCCTCTAGGCACACTGAGCAACGGGTCCACGTCTGGATTCCCGCATCACACTTAGGGAGACTTCCCAAAATGTCATAATTTGCATAAATAAAAAGAGAGAAGCGCTCAACCTGGGAACGAACAATAGCATAATAGCTTGCTCTATGGCTAGTTACCACCCAAGAAGCAGCCTCTTTTTGCTCAACATGTGGCTTTCACAGAGAAGAACTTTCCTGAAGCATATCAGTCTGATCCTGACTTCACAGTACAGTCCAGCCCCGAAATACCAGGCAATCCCTCTCTGAACAAGAGAAATAGCAAAACCCCAGACGTACGTTTCAGCCTATTGTGGGCCTCGTCAGTGAGGTGCAGCCATATCCCTCTAGGCACACTGAGCAAAGGGTCCACGTCTGGATTCCCGCATCACACTTAGGGAGACTTCTCAAAATGTCATAATTTGCATAAATAAAAAGAAAGAAGCGCTCAACCTGGGAACGAACAATAGCATAATAGCTTGCTCTATGGCTAGTTACCACCCAAGAAGCAGCCTCTTTTTGCTCAACATGTGCCTTTCACAGAGAAGAACTTTCCTGAAGCATATCAGTCTGATCCTGACTTCACAGTACAGTCCAGCCCCGAAATACCAGGCAATCCCTCTGTGAACAAGAGAAATAGCAAAACCCCAGACGTACGTTTCGGCCTATTGTGGGCCTCATCAGTGAGGTGCAGCCATATCCCTCTAGGCACACTGAGCAACGGGTCCACGTCTGGATTCCCGCATCACACTTAGGGAGACTTCCCAAAATGTCACAATTTGCATAAATAAAAAGAGAGAAGCGCTCAACCTGGGAACGAACAATAGCATAATAGCTTGCTCTATGGCTAGTTACCACCCAAGAAGCAGCCTCTTTTTTCTCAACATGTGCCTTTCACAGAGAAGAACTTTCCTGAAGCATATCAGTCTGATCCTGACTTCACAGTACAGTCCAGCCCCGAAATACCAGGCAATCCCTCTCTGAACAAGAGAAATAGCAAAACCCCAGACGTACGTTTCGGCCTATTGTGGGCCTCGTCAGTGAGGTGCAGCCATATCCCTCTAGGCACACTGAGCAACGGGTCCACGTCTGGATTCTCGCATCACACTTAGGGAGACTTCCCAAAATGTCATAATTTGCATAAAAAAAAGAGAGAAGCGCTCAACCTGGGAACGAACAATAGCATAATAGCTTGCTCTATGGCTAGTTACCACCCAAGAAGCAGCCTCTTTTTGCTCAACATGTGCCTTTCACAGAGAAGAACTTTCCTGAAGCATATCAGTCTGATCCTGACTTCACAGTACAGTCCAGCCCCGAAATACCAGGCAATCCCTCTCTGAACAAGAGAAATAGCAAAACCCCAGACGTACATTTCGGCCTATTGTGGGCCTCGTCAGTGAGGTGCAGCCATATCCCTCTAGGCACACTGAGCAACGGGTCCACGTCTGGATTCCCGCATCACACTTAGGGAGACTTCCAAAAATGTCATAATTTGCATAAATAAAAAGAGAGAAGCGCTCAACCTGGGAACGAACAATAGCATAATAGCTTGCTCTATGGCTAGTTACCACCCAAGAAGCAGCCTCTTTTTGCTCAACATGTGCCTTTCACAGAGAAGAACTTTCCTGAAGCATATCAGTCTGATCCTGACTTCACAGTACAGTCCAGCCCCGAAATACCAGGCAATCCCTCTCTGAACAAGAGAAATAGCAAAACCCCAGACGTACGTTTCGGCCTATTGTGGGCCTCGTCAGTGAGGTGCAGCCATATCCCTCTAGGCACACTGAGCAACGGGTCCACGTCTGGATTCCCGCATCACACTTAGGGAGACTTCCCAAAATGTCATAATTTGCATAAATAAAAAGAGAGAAGCGCTCAACCTGGGAACGAACAATAGCATAATAGCTTGCTCTATGGCTAGTGACCACCCAAGAAGCAGCCTCTTTTTGCTCAGCATGTGCCTTTCACAGAGAAGAACTTTCCTGAAGCATATCAGTCTGATCCTGACTTCACAGTACAGTCCAGCCCCGAAATACCAGGCAATCCCTCTCTGAACAAGAGAAATAGCAAAACCCCAGACGTACGTTTCGGCCTATTGTGGGCCTCGTCAGTGAGGTGCAGCCATATCCCTCTAGGCACACTGAGCAACGGGTCCACGTCTGGATTCCCGCATCACACTTAGGGAGACTTCCCAAAATGTCATAATTTGCATAAATAAAAAGAGAGAAGCGCTCAACCTGGGAACGAACAATAGCATAATAGCTTGCTCTATGGCTAGTTACCACCCAAGAAGCAGCCTCTTTTTGCTCAACATGTGCCTTTCACAGAGAAGAACTTTCCTGAAGCATATCAGTCTGATCCTGACTTCACAGTACAGTCCAGCCCCAAAATACCAGGCAATCCCTCTCTAAAGAAGAGAAATAGCAAAACCCCAGACGTACGTTTCGGCCTATTGTGGGCCTCGTCAGTGAGGTGCAGCCATATCCCTCTAGGCACACTGAGCAACGGGTCCACGTCTGGATTCCCGCATCACACTTAGGGAGACTTCCCAAAATGTCATAATTTGCATAAATAAAAAGAGAGAAGCGCTCAACCTGGGAACGAACAATAGCATAATAGCTTGCTCTATGGCTAGTGACCACCCAAGAAGCAGCCTCTTTTTGCTCAACATGTGCCTTTCACAGAGAAGAACTTTCCTGAAGCATATCAGTCTGATCCTGACTTCACAGTACAGTCCAGCCCCGAAATACCAGGCAATCCCACTGTGAACAAGAGAAATAGCAAAACCCCAGACGTACGTTTCGGCCTATTGTGGGCCTCATCAGTGAGGTGCAGTCATATCCCTCTAGGCACACTGAGCAACGGGTCCACGTCTGGATTCCCGCATCACACTTAGGGAGACTTCCCAAAATGTCATAATTTGCATAAATAAAAAGAGAGAAGCGCTCAACCTGGGAACGAACAATAGCATAATAGCTTGCTCTATGGCTAGTTACCACCCAAGAAGCAGCCTCTTTTTGCTTCTTGGGCTTCATTATTTTTTATAACAAACAAAATTTGATCATGAAAGAAAAATTACTAATAACTGATAGTTTGTCGTTGAAAATTATTAAAAAAAAAAATTAAATGCAGTAGAAAGACTTTATTACTCAGAGGCAAAATAATGTGATCACCTTATTGCAATCAGTTTTGGTGAACATGGAGCAATGGAGCTTGGTAAAGATTTGTTAGCCTGACAAACACCTGGCAGGAAAAACCCCCCATAACCATATGACTTGCAGCTTCTTAAATGTATTCTATAGAGCAGATTATATTTATATCATATAAGTACTACAATAACCTAGATGTGCTAGATCAGTCTTCTGTGTCTGTGGATGATTATAAGGAATAAGTGACTTGGGCTTTTTATTTCATCCTAAAGCAATATGTTGATATTATCCTTGAACATATCTTTATTGGTTCGGTTACAGACACTATTTTCCAATAAAACTGATATAAATATATCACTAGTTAAATTGGTATTGCCATTCCAATTTAAATTATTGATATATAACATAAGTAAACCCTCTTTGGAAATGTTAAAATTCACAATTGTGCTAGCTGCATTATTATAAAATTTGAGAATTTTAATTTGATAAATCTGTTTACCTTATCATGCTGCTTTTATATCATTATTTATTACAACAAAATGGTTTTTAATTATATTTTCCATCTAGCTTGTTACCCTTCTTAAACCATAAGTGTGAGATGTGAATATTCTTAATTAGACTAATTAGTAAATAAATGCCCCCCCCCCCCCATGTTAGCAACATTTAAATATGATTTGTTAATTAGGAGGGACTACTTTTATAAAAGAATTAAAGCTTTCAGTTCAATAGCGCGATCGAGCACTCTGTGATTAGACAGTGCACCCGCAAAGCACCTTTGAAGAAAAAAAAGAGACAATCAGAAGAGCCTGGAGAGGAGACCAGGTAAGTGCAACTTTGAGGAGTAAAATCTCTAAAATCTTTAGATTTTTAAAGCTGTCGCTAAGATAATGTTACATAATTCTGCACTATGTGCAGAATAATGTAACATTATTTTTTGCCTTTAATGTCCCTTTAAGGAAAAAACTAAATATTTAACCATAGGCCTTCAAACTGTAATTATCATTCGTCAACATTACGAGTTTTGCGGTAACAAGGGTGCGTTGCTAACGCTTAGTTTCAGCTCACCGCTCACATAAAGTAACGCTGGTATTACAGGTTTTTTTAAACTTGGCGTAAGCCGCAAAAAGGTGAGCGTAGAGCAGAATTTAGCTCCACATCTCTTCTCAATACCAGTGTTGCTTACGGTAGCGGTAAGCTGGCTAAACGTGCTTGTGCACGATTTCCCCGTAGGAAACAATGGGGCTTAGCTGGCTGAAAAAAAAACACCTGTAAAAAGCAGCGTTCAGCTCCTAATGCAGCACCATTGTTTCCTATGGGGAAATACTTTTTATGTCTGCACCTAACACCCTAACATGAACCCTGAGTCTAAACACCCCTAATTTTACACTTATTTACCCCTAATCTGCCTCCCCCGACTTCGCTAACACCTACATTATATTTATTAACCCCTAATCTGCCGCTCCGGACACCGCCACCACCTACATTATCCCTATGAACCCCTAATCTGCTGCCCCCAACATTGCCAAACCCTACATTTTATTTATTAACCCCTAATTTGCCCCCCCAAGTTGCCGCAACTATAATAAATTTATTAACCCCTAATCTGCCGCTGCTAACGTCACCGCCACTATAATAAATTTATTAACCCCTAAACCTAAGTCTAACCCTAACCCAAACACCCCCTAACTTAAATATAATTTAAATAAATCTAAATAAATTTACTATAATTAAAGGGACAGTCAATACCAGAATTTTTGTTGTTTTAAAAGATAGATAATCCCTTTATTACCCATTCCCCTGTTTTGCATAACCAACACAGTTATAATAATTCCCTTTTTACCTCTGTGATTAACTTGTATCTAAGCATCTACTGACAGCCCCCTATCACATGACATTTTATTTATTATCTATTGACTTTCATTTTAGCCAATTAGTGCAGTGTCTGCCACAATCCACGGGCGTGCTCACAATGTTATCTATAGGGTTTACCTGAACTAGCTCTCCCCTGCTGTGAAAAGCAAATACAAAAACATGTGATTAGAGGCGGCCTTCAATGGCTTAGAAATTATGATATGAGCCTTCCTAGGTCCAGCTTTCAACTAAGAATGCCAAAAGAACAAAGCAAAATTGGTGATAAAAGTAAATTGGAAAGTTGTTTAAAATTAAATGCTCTATTTGAAACATGAAAGTTTTTTTTGGACTTGACTGTCCCTTTAACTAAATTATTCCTATTTAAAACTAAATACTTACCTGTAAAATAAACCCTAAGCTAGCTACAATATAACTAATAGTTTTTAGGATTTATATTTATTTTACAGGCAACTTTGTATTTATTTTAACTAGGTACAATAGTTATTAAATAGTTATTAACTATTTAATAACTACCTAGCTAAAATAAATACAAAAGGACCTGTAAAATAAACCCTAACCTAAGTTACAATTACACCTAACACTACACTATAATTAAACTAATTTAATAAAGACATCTGACGCGGAGCATCCTCTTCCTTCTTGATCCAACAACTGAATGAAGGTTCCTTTAAGTGACATCATCCAAGATGGCGTCCCTTCAATTTCGATTGGCTGATAGAATCCTATCAGCCAATCGGAATTAAGGTAGGAAAAATCCTATTGGCTTAAGCAATCAGCCAATAGAATTGAGATCGCATTATATTGGCTGATTGGAACAGCCAATAGAATGTGAGCTCAATCCTATTGGCTGATTGGATCAGCCAATAGGATTTTTCCTACCTTAATTCCGATTGGCTGATAGGATTCTATCAGCCAATCGGAATTGAAGGGGCGCCATCTTGGATGACGTCACTTAAAGGAACCTTCATTCAGTCATCGAATCAAGAAGGAAGAGGATGCTCTGCGTCGAATGTCTTCAAGATGGACCCGCTCCGGATGGAAGATGATAGAAGATGCCGCCTGGATGAAGACTTCTGCCTGTCTGGATGTCCTCTTCTGGCCGGATCTGATGAAGACTTCTGCCCCTCTGGAGGTCCACTTGTGCCCGGCTGGGTGAAGACATCTCAAGGTAGGGTGATCTTCAAGGGGGTAGTGTTAGGTTTTATTAAGGGGGGATTGGGTGGGTTTTAGAGTAGGGTTGGGTATGTGGGTGGTGGGTTTTAATTTTGGGGGGGATATTGTCTTTTTTTTTTACAGGTAAAAGAGCTGATTACTTTGGGGCAATGCCCCGCAAAAGGCCCTTTTAAGGGCTATTTGTAATTTAGTATAGGGTAGGGAATTGTTTTATTTTGGGGGGCTTTTTTATTTTATTAGGGGGATTAGAGTAGGTGTAATTAGCTTAAAAAAATTGTAATTCTCTTTTTATTTTCTAAACTTTTGTGTGTTTTTTTTCGTAATTTAGTTTATTTAAATTAATTGTAATTAATTGTAGGTAGTTTAGGTAATTAGTTTAATTATAGTGTAGTGTTAGGTGTAATTATAACTTAGGTTAGGGTTTATTTTACAGGTCCTTTTGTATTTATTTTAGCTAGGTAGTTATTAAATAGTTAATAACTATTTAATAACTATTGTACCTAGTTAAAATAAATACAAAGTTGCCTGTAAAATAAATATAAATCCTAAAATGGCTACAATGTAACTATTAGTTATATTGTAGCTAGCTTAGGGTTTATTTTACAGGTAAGTATTTAGTTTTAAATAGGAATAATTTAGTTAATGATAGTAAATGTATTTAGATTTATTTAAATTATATTTAAGTTAGGGGGGTGTTAGGGTTAGGGTTAGACTTAGGTTTAGGGGTTAATAAATTTATTATAGTGGCGGCGATGTTGTGGGCCGCAGATTAGGGGTTATTAAATTTAGGTAGGTGTTGGCGATGTTAGGGACGGCAGATTAGGGGTTAATAAAATTTAACTAGTGTTTGCGAGGCGGGAATGCGGCGGTTTAGGAGTTAATACATTTATTAAAGTGGCGGCGATGTCTGGTTGGTAGATTAGGGGTTAAATAATTTTATTATAGTGTTTACGATGTGGGGGGGGCCTCGGTTTAGGGGTTAATAGGTAGTTTATGGGTGTTAGTGTACTTTGTAGAAGTTTAGTTAAGAGTTCTATGTTCTGGCGTTAGCCCATAAAACTCTTAACTACTGACTTTTAAATGCGTTAGGCGTCTGGACAGGAGAGGGTGTACCACTCACTTTTTCCAGCGATCGTAATACCGGCATTAGGAAAATCCCATTAAAAATATAGGATACGCAATTGACGTAAGGGGATTTGCGGTATGCTAAAATCACGGGAAAAAAGTGAGCGGTACACCTGTACCTGCCTGACTCGTAATACCAAGGGGCGTTAAAAAGCAGCGTTAGGACCCCTTAACGCTGCGTTTTTAAGGCTAACGCAAGACTCGTAATCTAGCCGAGAGTTAATAGGTCAACTAATGTATTGCATTTTTTTGTTGCTTTAAGGAGCTTCTTTAATTTGTCAAATGTAAATTTAAGGAGAGTATGCAATCCTGTTGACCACTATTGTGCTGTGTGTGTATAAATGGGATTAGTTATCATATGGTTTCTCTTGAGTCTAGTAGGGGTTACTTAGTTTATTTTGTCTTAGTTGAGGATTTTATATTTTGTAATTTGTGGCTTAAGTTTTGGGGGTGGGTTGAGACTTAAAGGGACAGTCAACACTAGAATTTGTGTTGTTTTAAAAGATAGATAAT
Organism: Bombina bombina; assembly: GCF_027579735.1. Lineage (NCBI taxonomy): Eukaryota > Metazoa > Chordata > Amphibia > Anura > Bombinatoridae > Bombina > Bombina bombina. The sequence continues at coordinate 1,047,271,768 of NC_069502.1, forward strand.
CCCTTAATTACCCATTCCCCAGTTTTGCATTACCAACACAGTTATAATAATACACGTTTTACCTCTTTGATTACCTTGTATCTAAGCCTCTGCATTTAGCCCCCTTATTTCAGTTCTTTTGACAGACTTGCATTTTAACCACTTAGTGCTCACTCCTCGGTAATATCACGAGCATGAGCTCAATGTTATCTATATGAAACACATAAACTAACGCCCTCTAGTGTTGAAAAACTGTCAAATAAAGAGACGATCTTTAAAGGGACATTAAACACTTTGAGATGGTAATATAAAATGATAAATTGTATATATAAAACAACTATGCAATATACTTTCATTATTTATTTTGTCCTCTTTGCCTGTAATTCCATTCTGAAATTGTGAGCTGTTCAGTTCCTGTTAGAAATGGAAGTGCAGAATACTGTTAAATCCAGCACAACCATTGGCTGCACACTCTAATGACCTATGTATAACTGTTCCTAATTGGCCACAGCAGAGAAAGTAACACAAGTTACAACATGGCAGCTCCCAGTGTTTTATAGACACTAAAACTTTACACTTATTTTGTCACTTTTTAAACAACTAATGAAACTTTAAAATATACATCTACATGTTAGTCATGGACTAATCTTTTCTTTGAATGCATCATTCTATCTAGCATGTATTTAGTGTTTAATGTCCCTTTAAGGTCTAAGAAATTAGCTTTGAACCTCCTAGGTTTAGCTTTCAACTAAAAATACTAAAAGAACAATGCAAAATTGGTGATAAAAGTAAATTGGAAAGTTGTTTAAAATTACATGCCCTATTTGAATCATGGAAGTTTTTTTTGGACTTGACTATCCCTTTAAGGTTATTTATGATGGAGGAGGGGATTTTAGAGAATAATGAGAGGGACAGCAGTGGTTAGGGCTAATTGATGTCTGGAGGGTCAGTCACCAAATATAATTGAGGGGCAGAAAGGTTAATGCATTATAAAATAGAAAATTGTGTTATATGGTTTGGGTCTAAATATCCTTTTTTGGCTTTCATAGTGGCCAGCATTAAGGAACCCTATTAGTTAATGACACACATATATATAGTGAGCTGTCAATAAATAGTGGTATGAGTCTGATTGGGCTGAAATGGAAGCACTATAAAAAAACTTTTGTCACTAATTTTAAAATGGGCCACATAGGATCTAGTAATAAATGTGTAACATATGAGGTATTTGCTTTTAGATATATGGCTGACTTGCCTAATGTTTCTGACTATTTACTTTATTTTCTGGTGCTGACATATTCAAATATTTCAGTAAGATAGCTTTACTGATAGTGCAATGCCTGTTTGGAGAAGTTGTCTACGGTTATATTTTTTAACATTAATATTTTGTACTATCAATAAAATCATAAGTATTACTTTTGAGAAAGGGCTGTATTTCAATTAAACAGTAAACAATTAAAGAAAAAAGTAACGTAATATTTGATGGGCCTTTTGGTTCTTATCTACCTTCCAGTTCTGTGTTCTATAAACCTTATTGAATTATTGTAATCTGTCAAAATATATTTGGAGCAGCTACTACTTATGTTTCTTAATCATTTGCATATAACAGATAAGATGCATAATATAGCTAACCATCTAACCTAAAATAAATATAAAAAAAAACACCCAGTGGCGGTTCTAGAACTTAACATTTGGGGGCTAAAAAAGGTGGTGAAAAGGTTCAAAGACAAAGCAAAGCTTGGCAGTGCATGTGGAGCCCTTCACAGCTCAACAGGAGCGCTAAAAGTGCTTTTGAAGTTGCAGAGCACCAACATAGAACCACCACTGAAAATACCCTAGGTGGGTGACCTCCTAGCAAGATGGCTGTTTGTAATATATTTGTCAGAATGCACTAGCTCAAATAATTATTTTTATCATTATTTATTTATACAGCTCCAATATATTATGCAGCACTGTATTATTGAGTATACAATTGCAGACTAAAATACTGTAAATTATTAAGGGTAGAGGGTCACTGTTAGCTGTAAAACTTTACATAAAATGATTGACAGCACAGATTGACTTGTGAGCTTACATTCTAAAGGAATTATACGTGAGGGTAGAAGGGAAGGGTTCAGAACAGAGGCGTAACTAGAACTCACTGGGCCCCAGGTGAAAATTGTGGTAGGGCCCCCGTCATTTGAACAGCACCCCTCACCCCTAGTATACTTATACCCTGTGAGTTTGTGCACATGTAATGTTAAATGACAACAGTGTATGCTGTCAGCATTTAGCGATGCCAGACGGACATGATAATTTAATAAATTGACCCCAAAGTCTGAATCATACAAGTTTATTTTGACTTGAATGTCCCTTTAGATACTATGGTGTAAATTTCTGTAAAGTCTTTATGAAGGGTTAGGTAGTGAGTAAGCAGTAGGTGTAGTGATGCTTCCTGTTAAGAGATGGTGATTAATAAAGTGGGAGAACGAGCAACAGGTATTAGTCGCTGAATATCCATTTACTAAATACAAATATAAAACAAGTGTCTAGTTTCAGTGTCTGAGTTCCATCATTCTCCATTCTATAATCTTTGTTTGAATTGCAGATACTTTTTCACATTATAGTAGCAAAGAGGAAGTGGAAACAAAATGAGTACGCTTTCTGCACGTGAGATTGGTTGCTCAGTGCTGTTTAAAATGAATTTTTATTATTTTATTCCTCTATAAATAACGATTACATAGTTTTACTGCAATGCACTTGAAGCATGAGCCTAAAGCATTGCATCTCTTCTATATTATAGCCACAGTGTGCTCAATATCTAGACTCACTAAAAACATAAAATTAAACCATATTTTTAAGGGGATCTGTAAGTTTTATGTTACCAAATTATTTTATTCATCTGTGCATACGTACTCCTGTAAATGCATAAAAAACTGGATGTTGTTTGCCCATTCAGTACAGATGCAATCTCCACATGCAACCGATCAATAATATTTTTCAATGTGAATTAAAAAAAAACTACGAACATAGATATAGAAAGGCAAAAATATGTGAAACATAAATTGAAATGAAAGATGCAGGCAGACAGTTTGGAGACAGAGGCATTTATTAAACGTGTTAGTAGAGAGATCAGCTGCTTACAAGTGACTAAAAAATAATATCCTTTTTGGCATGTGCAAGCAGAATAACAATATAAAAATCAATATCTCTATATCATGAAGCAGTCAGGGAATAATAGAAAGATTTGATTACATACCATTTCTTCAGGGTGCTCTGCTTTATCCACTGGAAAAGTACATACTGAAAGAGGAAAATAAATACATTATGATTGCTCATGATCAAGTCAAGTTCTTTGTACTTTTTATTTATTTCTTATTTATTTATTTTTTGCCTGGAAACAAATATATCTAATTATTAATTTTTAATGTTTATAAGTTTAAATTGCTTGTATAAAAAGTGACAGCAAATTAGCAACTTATGATAAATAGTATAAAAAGATAACCGAAAAAAATAAATAAATCATCTAGATATTAACATATTTTCAAAAATGCTTTGAAGTTGCTTAAATTAGTATCTTATTCCTCTATCTATAAAATTAAACTCTATCAGAGAAAAATATAATTTACATATGTGAATTCTAATGATAGAAATTTACTGACCTGATAATAATTTGATAAAGCACGGAAAAAAAACATCTGTTGGTTTTAAGTGACTAGTCATGTGATTATAATATGTCGGCAGTATTCAGATACGGCTAAAGAGTGTTATATAACCAAGCATAAATGTTTCAATAACTAATGCGAATGTAATTAAATTTATTCTTTTAAAGGTATAAGTATTTTGATTATAGCTGACACCATTTCTGTAGACGTCATAAATAGAAATAACAGAATGAGAACCTAATAAATATTATTTTGAAGAAAGATAAAAACATGGACACCAATATTAAGCATTAAACAGAGTTCTACTCTTTGTGAAAAATGTGTAGCTGTGAACTGGTGAAATCTCACAGCTTTGAAGTGGTAATATTGCAGTAAGAAGCAATTCTTGATATTTTTATAATAAGACATAGGGAGCACTAAAGCTCTCTATGTAAGTTTCATTGTATTGATTGTGCATCACAAATAGCTAAAGAAGGAGAGCTATACCTCTAAAGGGTATAAATAGAAATAGGACCTTTTGGATGTAGCTTATTGTTTTAATATTACTGTTAAAGGGACATAAAAACATTTTTTTTTCATTCATAATTTCAATAGAGCATACAATTTTACTTGTATTGTCATATTTACTTAGTTTTCCTGCATACCTACCAACCATCCTGCCGAATTGTGCCCGGCTGGAAGGTCTGGCCCGCTACCCACTAGCAGCCATTCATTGTCCCACTTGTGGCTTTCCAGAAATCCCACCACTCCCTGCATGGCTCCGCCAACAATATACTGGTTGGCCATTTCTCACAAGCTTGTTAACCTCCCACACCTGGAAAGCCCCTGGGAAGTGTTGGGAGGTATGCTCTTGGTATCCTTTGTTGAAGAGATTACCTAGGTAGGTAGTTTGAATGTTTCTGGAGATCTATATGGAAGCAATTTTGCAAGAATGTTTTGAGCCCTAAATGGCAGTATTTTTTGTACAATGTATAACATTGTTAAAAGTACTCTTACAAAACATAATTTATGTAAGAACTTACCTGATAAATTCATTTCTTTCATATTGGCAAGAGTCCATGAGCTAGTGACATATGGGATATACAATCCAACCAGGAGGTGCAAAGTTTCCCAAACCTCAAAATGCCTATAAATACACCCCTCACCACACCCACAATTCAGTTTAACGAATAGCCAAGCAGTGGGGTGATAAAGAAAGGAGTAGAAAGCATCAACAAAGGAAATTTGGAAATAATTGTGCTTTATACAAAAAATCATAACCACCATTAAAAGGGTGGGCCTCATGGACTCTTGCAAATATGAAAGAAATTAATTTATCAGGTAAGTTCTTACATAAATTATGTTTTCTTTCATGTAATTGGCAAGAGTCCATGAGCTAGTGACATATGGGATATCAATACCCAAGATGTGGAGTCTTCCACTCAAGAGTCACAAGAGAGGGAAGGAATAAAAATAAAAACAGCCATATTTCGCTGAAAAAATTAATCCACAACCCAAAAAAATAAGTTTATTTTCATTTTTTTAAGAAAAAAAATTAAATAAAAAAGCAGAAGAATCAAACCGAAACAGCTGCCTGAAGAACTTTTCTACCAAAAACTGCTTCCGAAGAAGCAAATACATCAAAACGGTAGAATTTAGTAAATGTATGCAAAGAGGACCAAGTCGCCGCTTTGCAAATCTGATCAACTGAAGCTTCATTCTTAAAAGCCCACGAAGTGGAGACTGATCTAGTAGAATGAGCTGTAATTCTCTGAGGCGGGGCCTGACCCGACTCCAAATAAGCTTGATGAATCAAAAGTTTCAACCAAGAAGCCAAGGAAATAGCAGAAACCTTCTGACCTTTCCTAGGACCAGAAAATAAAACAAATAGACTGGAAGTCTTCCTGAAATCTTTAGTAGCTGCCACATAATATTTCAAAGCTCTTACCACATCCAAAGAATGTAAGGATCTCTCCAAAGAATTCTTAGGATTAGGACACAAGGAAGGGACAACAATTTCTCTACTAATGTTATTAGAATTCACAACCTTAGGTAAAAATTGAAAAGAAGTCCGCAAAACTGCCTTATCCTGATGAAAAATCAGAAAAGGAGACTCACAAGAAAGAGCAGATAGCTCAGAAACTCTTCTAGCAGAAGAGATAGCCAAAAGGAACAACACTTTCCAGGAAAGTAGTTTAATGTCCAAAGAATGCATAGGCTCAAATGGAGGAGCCTGTAAAGCCTTCAGAACCAAATTAAGACTCCAAGGAGGAGAAATTGATTTAATGACATGCTTAATACGAACTAAAGCCTGTACAAAACAGTGAATATCAGGAAGTATAGCAATTTTTATATGAAATAAAACAGAAAGAGCGGAGATTTGTCCTTTCAAGGAACTTGCAGACAAACCCTTATCCAAATCATCCTGAAGGAACTGTAAAATTCTAGGAATTCTAAAAGAATGCCAGGAGAATTTATGAGAAGAACTCCATGAAATGTAAGTCTTCCAAACTCTATAATAAATCTTCCTAGAGACAGATTTACAAGCTTGTAACATAGTATTAATCACTGAGTCAGAGAAACCTCTATGACTTAGAACTAAGCATTCAATTTCCATACCTTCAAATTTAATGATTTGAGATCCTGATGGAGAAACGGACCTTGAGATAGTAGGTCCGGCCGTAACGGAAGTGGCCAAGGCAGGCAACTGGACATCCGAATCAGATCCGCATACCAAAATCTGTGTGGCCATGCTGGAGCCACCAGCAACACAAAAGACTGTTCCATAATGATTTTGGAGATCACTCTTGGAAGGAGAACTAGAGGCGGGAAGATGTAAGCAGGTTGATAACACCAAGGGATTGTCAGCGCATCCACTGCTTCCGCCTGAACATCCCTGGACCTGGACAGGTATCTGGGAAGTTTCTTGTTTAGATGAGAGGCCATGAGATCTATCTCTGGAAGCCCCCACATCTGAACAATCGGAGAAAACACATCTGGATGGAGAGACCACTCCCCTGGATGTAAAGTCTGGCGGCTGAGATAATCCGCCTCCCAATTGTCTACGCCTGGGATATGCACTGCAGAGATTAGACAGGAGCTGGATTACGCCCAGGCAAGTATCCGAGATACTTCTTTCATAGCTTGGGGACTGTGAGTCCCACCCTGATGATTGACATAAGCCACAGTTGTGATATTGTCTGTCTGAAAACAAATGAACAGTTCTCTCTTTAGCAGAGGCCAGAACTGAAGAGCCCTGAGAATTGCACAGAGTTCTAAAAAATGTATTGTTAATCTCGCCTCTTGAGATTTCCAAACCCCTTGTGCTGTCAGAGATCCCCAAACAGCTCCCCAACCTGAAAGACTTGCATCTGTTGTGATCACAGTCCAGGTTGGGTGAACAAAAGAAGCCCCTTGAACCAAACGATGGTGATCTATCCACCATGTCAGAGTGTCGTACATTGGGATTCAAGGATATTAATTGTGATATCTTTGTATAATCCCTGCACAATTGATTCAGCATACAAAGATGTAGAGGTCTCATGTGAAAACGAGCAAAGGGGATTGCGTCCGATGCTGCAGTCATGAGACCTAAAACTTCCATGCACATAGTGACTGAAGGGAATGACTGAGACTGAAGGAGCCGGCATGCTGCAACCAATTTTAAACATCTCTTGTCTGTTAGAGACAGAGTCATGGACACTGAATCTATCTGGAAGCCTAAAAAGGTGACCCGTGTCTGAGGAATCAAGAAACTTTTTGGTAAATTGATCCTCCAACCATGTTTGCGAAGAAACAACACTAGTTGATTCGTGTGAGATTCTGCAGTATGTAAAGACTGAGCTAGTACCAAGATAACGTCCAAATAAGGAAACACCACAATACCCTGTTCTCTGATTACAGATAGTAGGGCACCCAGAACCTTTGAAAAGATTCTTGGAGCTGTTGCTAGGCCAAATGGAAGAGCAACAAATTGGTAATGCTTGTCTAGAAAAGAGAATCTCAGAAACTGAAAGTGTTCTGGATGAATCGGAATATGAAGGTATGCATCCTGCAAGTCTATTGTGAACATATAATGTCCTCGCTGAACAAAAGGCAGAATAGTCCTTATAGTCACCATCTTGAAAGTTGGTACTCTTACATAACGATTCAAAATTTTTAGATCCAGAACTGGTCTGAATAAATTTTCTTTCTTTGGTACAATGAATAGGTTTGAATAAAACCCCAAACCTTGTTCCTGAGGAGGAACTGGCATGATTACCCCTGAAGACTCCAGATCTGAAACACACTTCAGAAAAGCCTGAGCTTTTACTGGATTTACAGGGATGCGTGAGAGAAAAAATCTTCTCACAGGAGGTCTTACTTTGAATCCTATTCGATACCCTTGAGAGACAATGCTCTGAATCCAATGATTTTGGACAGATTTTATCCAAAAATCCTTGAAAAACCTTAATCTGCCCCCTACCAGCTGAGCTGGCATGAGGGCCGCACCTTCATGCGGATTTAGGGGCTGACTTTGATTTCCTAAATGGCTTGGATTTATTACAATTTGAGGTAGGCTTCCAATTGGAAGCAGATTCCTTGGGGGAAGGAATGAGTTTTTGTTCTTTATTCTGACGAAAGGAACGAAAACGGTTAGAAGCCTTAGATTTACCTTTAGGTTTTTTATCCTGAGGCAAAAAAACTCCTTTTCCCCCAGTGATAGTTGAAATAATAGAATCCAACTAAGAACCAAATAAATTATTACCTTGGAAAGAAAGAGATAGTAATCTAGATTTAGATGTCATATCAGCATTCCAGGATTTAAGCCACAAAGCTCTTCTAGCAAAAACAGCTAAAGACATGGATCTAACATCAATTTTGATAATATCAAAAATGGCATCACAAGTAAAATGATTAGCATGTTGCAGTAAGCGAACAACGCTAGATATGTCAGAATCCAATTCGTGTTGCTCTAAATTTTCCAACCAGAAAGTTGATGCAGCCGCAACATCAGCCAAAGAAATAGCAGGTCTGAGAAGATGACCTGAATATAAATAAGCCTTCCTTAGATAAGATTCAAGCTTCCTATCTAAAGGATCCTTAAAGGAAGTGCTATCTTCCATAGGAATAGTGGTACGTTTAGCAAGAGTAGAAATAGCCCCATCAACTTTGGGGATTTTTTCCCAAAACTCTATAGATTTTGCTGGTAAAGGATACAATTTTTTAAACCTTGAAGAAGGAATAAAAGAAGTACCTGGCTTATTCCATTCCCTAGAAATCATATCAGAAATAGCCTCAGGAATGGGAAAAACCCCTGGGGAAACCACAGGAGGTTTAAAAACAGCATTTAAATGTTTATTAGACTGAACGTCAACAGGACTGGTTACCTCAATATCCAAAGTAATTAACACTTCTTTTCATAAAGAACGCATATACTCTATTTTAAATAAATAAGTAGATTTGTCAGTGTCAATGTCTGAGGAAGGATCTTCTGTTTCAGATAGATCCTCATCAGAAGAGGATGAATTATTATGTTGTTGGTCATTTGAAATTTCATAAGCTAAATGAGAAGTTTTAAAAGACCTTTTACGTTTATTAGAAGGTGGAAATGCAGACAAAGCCTTCATAATAGAATCAGAAACAAATTCTTTAAAATTTAAAGGTATATCATGCACATTAGAAGTTGAAGGAACTGCAACTGGCAATGTACTATTACTGATGGAAACACTATCTGCATGTAAAAGTTTATCATGACAACTATTACAAATGACATTCAGTGGAATAATTTCTACAACTTTACAACAAATGCACTTAGCTTTGTTAGAACCGATGTCAGGCAGCAATGTTCCAGCAGAAACTTCTGAGGCAGCATCAGATTGGGACATATTGCACAATGTAAGAGAAAAAAACAACATATAAAGCAAAATTATCTATTTCCTTATATGACAGTTTCAGGAATGGGAAAAAATGCAATAGCATAGGCCTCTGAAAGCAAAAAGCAAGAGGCAAACAAACAAGGGGTATAGAAATAATGAAAAAAAATTGGCGCCAAGTATGACGCACAACGTAACGTAAAGTCTTTTTTGGCGCCAAAAATGACCGGAAATGACACACTTGCGTCACTAATGACGCCGCCGTGTGAAAGGTCTCGGGGTCACGTATGACGCCCGGAAATGACGAAGTTGCGTCATAAACGTACTTTTTCACGCCAAAAATGACGCAATAAAGTTTAGCATTTGACGCACCCGCGGGCCTAATACCCGCAATTACAAGAAGTAGTCAATTGAAAAAAGACTAAACCCCAGGTAAGAAATACATTTCTTAAAAATGTTTACATTCCCAAATATGAAACTGACAGTCTGCAGAAGGAAATACATGAACCTGACTTATGGGAAATATAAGTACAATACATATATTTAGAACTTTATATAAATGCATAAAGTGCCAAACCATAGCTGAGAGTGTCTTAAGTAATGAAAACATACTTACCAAAAGACACCCATCCACATATAGCAGATAGCCAAACCAGTACTGAAACAGTTATCAGTAGAGGTAATGGTAAATTGAGAGTATATCTTCGATCTGAAAAGGGAGGTAGGAGATGAATCTCTACGACCGATAACAGAGAACCTATGAAAAAGACCCCCGTTAGGGAAATCATTGTATTCAATAAGTGATACTCCCTTCACGTCCCTCTGACATTCGCTGTACTCTGAGAGGAATCGGGCTTCAACAATGCTAAGAAGCGCATATCAACGTAGAAATCTTAGCACAAACTTACTTCACCACCTCCATAGGAGGCAAAGTTTGTAAAACTGAATTGTGGGTGTGGTGAGGGGTGTATTTATAGGCATTTTGAGGTTTGTGAAACTTTGCCCCTCCTGGTAGGATTGTATATCCCATATGTCACTAGCTCATGGACTCTTGCCAATTACATGAAAGAAATCTGCTTCCCTAAAGTGCTCCAGATAAGATCCTGAGCCTAGTTTTCAACAAGAGAACAAAGTAATTGTGACAATAGAAGAAAACTGGATTTTTTTTATTTTTTCTAATGGTACACAATATATAGTTTTATGCCCATTTAAAAAAGAATGGCTCCTTTTAAGCCATTTTGTGCTCCCTTAGAGCATACAGAGGAGGTTATTGGAATATATGCAGTATGCATACAACAGGAATCTGCAAGTTGCAAAGTAATACTTTTGAGATGCAAATCACTAAAAAGATTTATAGTTAGTTTGCAAACAGCAAAAAAAAAAAAAAAAGGAAAAGGCTTGGGAATTTTTTCCAGATAAATTTGAGGTAGGCAAGCACTGCACTAATACAACAGAGCAAATAGTGTATTCCTCACTATTTGGGGGCAGTAGTCACACTTCACCTTGTATATTGCATTTCTTGTGACCATACATAAATTATGTAAATAATTTATAAACTCTGTAAAAAAGGTTTACTTAAATTGTGTATAGTCTAAAAAAAAAGAGGAACACCAGAACTGGGGATAAAAAAATGGAAACAAAATAAAGGGTTATGATTTCAAACTGGAGGATAGAAAATTATATATAGAATAACTTCTTTACAGAAAGAGCCACTGAGACATGATCAGCATTCCAATAAAAATAGTTGAAAAAATACAGTAAAATAATACTTGGTATAGGCATGATTTTATCCTGAGTATTAATTAAAGGGACATCCTACACCAAATGTATTATTGTTTAAAAAGATAGATAATTCCTTTATTACCCATTCCCTAGTTTTGCATAACCAAGAAGGTTATATATTAATGCTCTTTTTACCTCTGTGATTACCTTGTATCTCTAAGCCTCTGCCGACTGCCCCCCTATGTCAGTTCTTTTGACAGACTTACATTTTAGCCAAACAGCGCTAACTCATAAATAACTCAATTTTCTGTTCTTACCTTTCTGAAACCCAGTATCTCTGCACATGGTTTAATTTCTAAATTAACATTAAAGGAACATAAATGATGGTACAATGCTGGGACTGGTCATCCCCAGCATATTATTGTGAAATAGCTGATACAAAGGGCTGATTTAGCCTATTCTCTCCTTCCAAAATTGGCATGAAGCATACCTACCAACACATGTAATAGGCAGCAATCACCACACTCCCACACAATCTGATATCCATAAACCCACAGCACGTTCCCCCATTCTTTTCTTGTGCTCTCTGGAACGCTTGTCCTGTCTGCAACAATCTTACAACTGTTCATGACCTGTTTGTTTCTAACGCTTTCAACCTTTTAGCAATTACAGAAACCTGGTCATCTTCTTCTGATACCATTTCCACTGCTGCTGTCACATATAGCAGTCTCACATTAGTCATACACCTAGACCAGGTGAGAGGCATGGTGGCAGTGTTGAGATCCTGCTCTCCCCCTCCTGCACCTATCAGCACCTGCCACCACTCCCATCTCTTTCCTTCTACTCCTTTGAAGTCTGCTGCAGTCGTCTGTTCTTCCCCCTCTCTCTCAGAGTGGCAGTCATCTATCGCCCTAATGGACCAACCTCCCAATTCCTTGACAACTTTGCCACCTGACTTTCTCACTTTCTCTCTACATATATACCAACTTTAATACTCAGGGACTTCAACATCCCCATTGATAATCCATCTGCCCCTGCTGCCTCTAAACGTCTTCCATGTCTAAGACTAAACTACTTCTAATTCCCCCCACCCACTATCTCCACTCCAGTTTTTTACTTCTCTATCAATGGCATCACCATCTCCCCATCATCTTAAGTCTGCTGCCTCAGAGTTACACTTGAATCCAACCTGTTCTTCATCACCCACATCCAATTGCTCTTTTCATCCTGCCGCAACCACCTACGCAATATTTCCAAAATGTGCTTGTTTCTGAGTGCTGACACCACAAAGCAATTAATCCACTCCCTTGTAATTTCCTGACATGACTACTGCAATAACCTACTCCCTGGCAATCCTCTCTCCCAACTCCCTCCCCCTCCTTCTATCCATCCTAAATGTCTCTGCCAGACTAATCCAACTTTCCCATTGCTCTATATCTGATGCACCTCTCTGCGAGTCCCTTCACTGGCTCCCTATTCACAGCATAATCAAATTCAAGATTCTCACCCTGACCCACAAAGCCCATACCAATGCCGCACACCACTACCTCTCCTCACTAATCAACAAATATACTCAAGCCCACCCACTCAGATCCAATAATGACCTGCTCCTTGCATCTTTCATTATCACCTCTTCCCATGCTAGACTGCAGGACTTCTCTCATGCGGCACCTACCCTATGGAATGCTCTCCCTTGCGCTGACTTTCCTCTAATCTGCCTTCTTTTAAACACTCCCTAAAGACAGGGAAGCCTACCACCCAACTCAGTAACAAATTAATCCCACTTACCTAATAATTGCTACCTTATCTACATTCTCACCTCCTGTTTCTCACCCTCACATCCTTTTAGAATGTAAATTCCCATGGGAATAGGGCCCTCTACTATTGTATGTGTTTGTCAAATTTTGTCTCATCTCTTGTAGCATTGCTTTATTTAAACGAATTGCACCCTTGGACAGTGCTGTGGAATATGTTGGCACTATATAAATAAAGTATAATAATAATAATAGGTGATGATTACAGAGGCAGTCTACCTGTCAAAACTATATATATATATTTTTAAGTAGACAACCAAAGGTTTTGATCTAGGCCCATTTTGGTATATTTCCTGCCACCATTTCCCTGCCAAATGCGATCAAATAAAAAAAAATCATAAAACTTATCACAAACTTTGGGTTTCTCACTAAAATTATTTACATATTGCTTGTGCAATCATGGCACAAATTATTGTAAAAGCTTCAAACAAACAAACAATGAACAAGTGTCCCAGTTCAGGCAATAAAATACCTTACATGCTAAGACCCAAGCAGAAAGAAATGTCCTTTTAATATATTGCAGTTCAATATAAACACTCAGTCAGTGTGTGATATTTGAATCAGATGGAAATGCTGCTCTTCTTATACAGGTAACTCCATCCATGCCAAACCAGAACTCTAAAACAAAAAGGAGAAAAGCGCAAACCTGATTCAAGTGTAGTGTTACAAAATGTATTCCAGCCTCACACGCTAATGTGGCTACTCACAAGATTAAACACATACAAATGCCCATCAAAGAAGAAAGTGATGAAGTGAACAACACTTAGCTCCTGGCTCACGATCTGATGGAGAGATGTCGTTTTTCCAGGTGGGTTTTAAAACGTTCCTGTATAAGGATTTTGTTCAACTCCACACTGCTCCAATCTTCGTGATACCCGCTACTAGTTTCAAAAATACAAACCCTCGGCACCCTCCAATAGATACCTCAGTGACGCGAGAATCTATGGGAGCCTCAAAGGATCAAAACAGTAAACAGTGATCCTCTACGCGTTTCTTCCCGATCGACGGGACTTTCTCAAGAATACTGATGTCAGGCGCTGTTCTCCAGTTATAGGGGAGAGCTCCTCCCGCCCCTCCGTATTCAATTGTTTATAGGTTAATACATAACTAATGGACTGGGGCATAGGGCAAAAACAGCTAATGCAAGCGACAATAATTCTAGCTTGACACTTACATATAATAGCAGTGTATCATGGCGAATACATCATATAACAATTGATAGCATTCACATGGAATATAAAAGCATATAAAAGGTACATATAATTTCATAAATCCAAGATACAGGCAATTCATTTGAAATTACCTAAAAGATTAAGGAGGAGCTCTCCCCTATATCTGGAAAACAGCGCCTGACATCAAGTCCCGTTGATCTGGACGAAATGCGTAGAGGATCACTGTGTATTATGTACTGTTTTTGACCCTGTGAGGCTCCCATAGATTCTCTTGTCACTGAGGTATCTATTGGATGGTGCCAAGGGTTTGTACTTTTGAAACTAGTAGTGCGTATCACGAAGATTGGAGTAGTGTGGAGTTGTACAAATTCCTTATACAGGAATGTTTTAAAACCCACGGGAAAAACAACATCTCTCCATCAGATCATGAGCCAGGAGCTAAGTGTTGTTCACTTCACCACTTTCTTCTTTGATGGGCTTTTATATGTTTTTAATCTTGTGAGTAGCCACATTAGCGTGTGAAGCTGGAATAAATTTTGTAACACTACACTTGAATCGGGTTTGCACTTTTCTCCTTCTTTTTGTTTTAGTATTGTAAAAGCTTCTTTGGGATCCCCTTTGTTTAGAAATAGCAGATATACATGACTGTTATTGCTTTTTGTTAATTAGAAGGCCGCTAATTGCAGCTGTGCACCACACTTCTATTATTCCCGGCAGTGAAGGGGTTAATTAGGTAGCTTGTACGGTTAATTTTAACTTTAGTATATCCAATTACCCTCCCACCTTACTCTTCCAACCCAATGATCCCTGCCTGATCCCTCCCAAACAGCTCTCTTACCTCCCTCACCCCCCACTGGTCACCCCCATCTTAGATACTGGCAAACAGTCTGCCAATATGAAAATTTAAGGCATTTTTAAAAAAATAAAAAAATTCTGTTTTCTGCAATGTAAAATCCACCTTTACCCTCCAACCTTCCTCATCCCTCCCAAACAGATCTCTAACCCTCCCACCTAACTATTGTCTGCCATTAAAAAATGATATAAAAAGGGTTTTATAGGTACTGGCAGAAAGCTGCCAGTACCTATAAAACCCTTTTTGTATAATTTTTTACATTTGTTTTTATTTTATTTTTTATTTTCTGTAGTGTAGTGGTCCCCCCACCTCCCGTGATCCTTAGTTAGGGATCCCCATCCCCTTTTTTCTGTAGTGTAGCTGCCCCATCCCTCCCTCTACCTTTATTTTATTTTTGCCAAAGTATAAGGCCCTCCCTCTCCCTCCTCTGCTGGACCACCCACCTCCTCCTAGATTCCTTCCCACACCTCCCACCGACACCAGCAGATGATCGCTACAGATGGTGACTAGTGATGTCGCGAACCTAAAAATTTCGGTTCGCGAACGGTGGACTCAAACTTCCGCAACTGTTCGCGAACTGGGCGAACCGCCATTGACTTCAATAGGCAGGCGAACTTTAAAACCCACAGGGACACTTTCTGGCCACAATAGTGATGGAAAAGTTGTTTCAAGGGGACTAACACCTGGACTGTGGCATGCCGGAGGGGGATCCATGGCAAAACTCCCACGGAAAATTACATAGTTGATGCAGAGTCTGGTTTTAACCCATAAAGGGCCTAAATCACCTAACATTCCTAAATTGTTCCTAAAAGCAGACTGATGTTTCACAATCCAAAAAGTTTATTTTTTTTAAATGTACACTTACACTACTATTAAACAAGATATGAGTGGTGGCACTGGGCAAGTGGGCACAGTATACACTGTGAGCCTGACATAAAAAAGCAGACTGATGTTTCACAATCCAAAAAGTTTATTTTTTTAAATGTACACTTACACTACTATTAAACAAGATATGAGTGGTGGCACTGAGCAAGTGGGCACAGTATACGCTGTGAGCCTGACACAAAAAAAGCAGACTGATGTTTCACAGTCAAAATTTTTTTTTTTTTAAATATTTAAACTACTGTTACAACAAATATGAGTGTTGCCACTAACTTGGCAAGTGGGCCTGGCACACACGCTGGCAGGCAGGCAAATGCAATAAGATTACAATAGCAGACTGATGTTTCACAGTCCAAAAAGTTTTTTTTTTTTAAATATTTACACTACTGTTATAACAAATATGATTGGTGGCACTAGTTGGCAAATGGGCCTGGCACACTCGCTGGCAGGCAGGCAACTTCAATTAGATTACACTAGCAGACTGATGTTTCACAGTCAAAAAAGTTTTTTGTAAATATTTACACTGCTGTTATAACAAATATGATTGGTGGCACTAGTTGGCAAATGGGCCTGGCACACACGCTGGCAGGCAGGCAACTTCAATTAGATTACACTAGCAGACTGATGTTTCACAGTCAAAAAAGTTTTTTTTTAAATATTTACACTGCTGTTATAACAAATATGATTGGTGGCACTAGTTGGCAAGTGGGCCTGGCACACACGCTGGCAGGCAGGCAACTGCAATTCGATTGCACTAGCAGACTGATGTTTCACCGTCAAAAAAGTTTTTTTTTTAAATATTTACACTACTGTTACAACAAATATGAGTGGTGCCACTAACTTGGCAAGTGGGCCTGGCACACACGCTGACAGGCAGGCAACTTCAATTAGATTACACTAGCAGACTGATGTTTCACAGTCAAAAAAGTTTTTTTTTAAAAAAATATTTACACTACTGTTATAACAAATATGATTGATGGCACTAGTTGGCAAGTGGGCCTGGCACACACGCTGGCAGGCAGGCAACTGCAATTAGATTACACTAGCTGACTGATGTTTCACAGTCAAAAAATATATTTTTTAAAAAATATTTACAATACTGTTATAACAAATATGATTGGTGGCACTAGTTGGCAAGTGGGCCTGGCACACACCCTGGCAGGCAGGCAACTGCAATTCGATTGCACTAGCAGACTGATGTTTCACAGTCAAAAAAGTTTTTTTTTAAAATATTTACACTACTGTTACAACAAATATGAGTGGTGCCACTAACTTGGCAAGTGGGCCTGGCACACACGCTGGCAGGCAGGCAACGTCAATTAGATTACACTAAAAGAATGCTTTTTCACAGTCCAAAAAGTTTTTTTTTTAAATATTTACACTACTGTTACAACAAATATGATTAAATAACACTAGCAGACTGATGAAAAAGTTTTTTAAAAAAAATTTACACTAATGTTACACCAGATATGAGTGGTGGCACTGAGGCTGGCAGTGGCAGGCAGGCTGGCCTGGCAACTGAAATTAGATTACACTAGCAGACTGATGTAAAAGTTTTTTAAATTTTTTTTTACACTAATGTTACACCAGATATGAGTGGTGGAAAACAGAGCAATTAGGCACAGTATATGCTGTGCGCCTGACACACAGGCCTGATGGAAAATTAAATTAGATTACACTAGCAAACTGATGTAAAAGTTTTTTTTTTTTTTAAATTTACACTAATGTTACACCAGATAGGAGTGGTGGCACAGAGCAATTAATCACAGTATATGCTGTGGGCCTGACACACAGGCCTGATGGAAAATGAAATTAGATTACACTAGCAAACTAATGTAAAAGTTTTTTTTTTTAAATTTACACTAATGTTAAACCAGATAGGAGTGGTGGCACAGAGCAATTAATCACAGTATATGCTGTGGGCCTGACACACAGGCCTGATGGAAAATGTAATTAGATTACACTAGCAAACTAATGTAAAAGTTTTTTTTTTTTTTTTAAATTTACACTAATGTTACACCAGATATGAGTGGTGGCAGTGAGCAAGTAGGCACAGTATATGCTGTGAGCCTCACACACAGGCTGACAGGCAGGCAAATGCAATTAGATTACAAAAAAAAACCCCCAAAAAAACGACTGAAGTTCTAGCCCTAAAAAGGGCTTTTTGGGATGAAGTTCTAGCCCTAAAAAGGGCTTTTTGGGGTGCTGTCCTTACAGCAGATATCAGATGAGTCCTTCAGGACTGTAGTGGACACTGAATACACTAGCCTAGCTATCAATTTCCCTATAAAATCACCAGCAGCAGCACTATCCCTCCTCTCACTAAGAATGCAGGATCATAATGAATCTAATATGGCTGCTGCCCAGGAGCTGGGAGGGTCTGGGAGGGAGTGTCTGCTGCTGATTGGCTGAAATGTGTCTGCAGACTGTGAGATACAGGGTCAAAGTTTACTCAATGATGACGAATAGGGGGCGGATCGAACATCGCATATGTTCGCCCGCTGCGGCAAACGCGAACAAGCTATGATCGCCGGGAACTGTTCTCCGGCGAACTGTTCACGACATCACTAATGGTGACAAACACAGTGACACCATCTGTTATGATCTGGCATATGCCCTTATTTGGAACCGGATCACCGATCGCACTCCAGTTCCAAAAGTGGCAGATGCCTGGAGCTCAGGAACTCCAGTTCTCAGCTGTAACTTAACAGCCCAGACTGCTGGAGCTTCCTGAAGCTCAGACATATATATACACATCATGCAATACGATAAGCAAAGTACCGCACAATGTATATATATATATATGCATCGTAATGTGTTAAGGGGTTAAGCCTATATCTATTCAGAACACAATTTTAGCAATGAAATTACATTTTCTTAAATACATTTTTATTCAGTAGAGTAAGACCTTCTATCATGATACCAGATTACGGTTGTTGGATATCCAAAGACTTGCATTGTTGGGATCATTTCTGTATAAAAATGGCTTAATGAACCTTTGGTTATTCAAGTGCTTGTAGTATGGACAAGGCTGGATTGGCCAGGATAGCAGAAGATTTCCCAGTGGGCTGCAGAAACAAATGAGGGAAAGAATATCCCAGTAATCGTCTTGAGAAAATTGGGGTTTGTACATTTACAGGGACATAAAAACACTTTTTTACCTTTCTTTCCTCTAATAAAAGACATTTAACATGTATTGCATATTTTTGTTGTTGAGGAATTGCTGATCCCGTGCTGAAAAACAATATTTTTATAAAGATGAACTGTAAACAAACAGACTTCATGTTTAATTCAAAACCAGTTTAAACAACTTAGATTAAATATTTAATGTAAAAATGTAATTACAAATAACTGGTGGTCATAGATTATATTATGAGTACTGCTATAGTCTAACCAAAATCGTTACTGCTATAGAATAATTTGAGATTATTGACAACTATTTTTTGGCTGTTTGCTAACTTTGCTATATACATTTGTTGTTTATTTTTCTCTCTTCTTGTAAAATGTCTTACTTGTGCAGTAAAAATGGTGCAACCCCCATGCTAATTAGCAAGCCTGGAGCTCAAATTCTGTAACCCAAGTGTGCTTCAAATTACTGCAGATTGCCTAGACCAGCTTCATCTACTACACAGTTATTGCTTAGAGCAATACGCATACTCACATTTTGTCCCAAATTAGCCTCAATCAATGGAGATACTAAATGAAGCTGGTTCAGGTAATTTGCAGCATACTAAGATTACAGAATTTGACTTCCTACCTTTCTAGGGAGCATGTGACAATCACAATTTTTACAATAAAAGCAAGCAAACAACATAATGAATGTATGTTGTTATCATTAATCAATGAGAAAATACAAATTTAATGTAATGTACCTTTAAATAAACTTTCTAAAGTTAAACCCAAGGGATTAATTGACTATTTAGTTAACAGAGGAATTAATTTCCAATTAAATTAATCATTTTGTAATACAATTTAATGTTTCAGCTTATAACTTATCATTGTGCCCCAGATACACTTTGAAAACTTTGTGACTTCCAAGCATAAAAAAGCATCACCTTGCTTTATCTTCACTGATTGATTAGACTGTGAAGCTGGAAATTTGCAGTGATTTTCAGTATCCTGTAGAAAGATAATTTCACTCTCTCAGAGGTATATCTATCTAAAAATAAATTTCATACATTTGCTGAGATTGATTAGATCAATGAAAGCTATTGGACACCACTATCCAAATTCAGCATTTTTAAATTTTTAATCACCTGCAGCTCATTAATTAAATCATTGATGGCCAACTTTGTAATGCACTGAGGCCATAGATCAATATTTTTGAAGCCTTAAAGGGACACGAAACCAAAATGTTGTCTTCCATGATTCAGAAACAGCATGACATTTGAAACAACTTACAAATTTACTTCTATTATTTAAATTGCTTCCTTCTCTTGTTATCCTTTGCTGAAAGGTTTATCTAGGTAAGCTCAGGAGCTGCAAAGAACCTAGAATCTAGCTGCTGATTGGTGGCTGCATACATATACAGATTGTCATTGGCTCACCCACGTATTCAGTTAGAAACCAGTAGTGCATTGCTGCTCCTTCAACAAATGATACCAAGAGAATGAAGCAAATTTGATAATAGAAGTAAATTGGAAAGTTATTTTATAATTGTATGTTCTACCTAAATCATGTAAGAATTTTTTTGGGTTTCATGTCCCTTTAATAGTCGCATAAAAATGTATGTCTATTAAACTAACAAATAATATAAAATTATACTGTATAATAGATTAGCAAGGTTTCTGTCTGATGTTCTTTCCTCCAGAGGACTCTTTTGAGTTGTGGTCACCCTAAAGTACACTTTTTTATTACACTTTTTCCTAGGGCCACAAAAGCTATGGCAGACATTGTTAGTTCTGCTTTCCTGAAGGGCCAAAAAACCTGCATGTAACCATCAGGCCGCCATTTGGTCATTCCTGAATTAAATAATAATACGTTTTTTTTTTCCTTATCAGCATTCAATAATAATATCTTATCAGCAAATACTTAAAGTATATATAACTGCAAACAGTATAGAAATAAATACAAAAAAATTATTTATTTTTATGAATCAAAATAATCTGTTTAAGTGATAAAGGTTTTCTGTTTTTTTCATCCTTCAAACATAACAAACAGAATAAGTTAAGAATAGTTGGACTGGTACCTAGACTGGCCTGGTTTGCAAAACTTTTAATTAAAAGAAAATCCGAGTTTGGCTTTGTAGGTCTATGGGCATTATCAGATTATTTATTTTTTGGGGGTAATAAATTGCTTCAATCTAAATATCAGCAAAAAGTTACTTTTTGTACACACAGATAGCTCAGTATGCTAAGGCACTGTGGCTGAGCTCTGTAACCCTTACGGGTGATTATCCGCGCTTTACAAGTACCCAATACATACATACATACATCATTTTACAAATGGCGTCTCATATGCACCAAAAGAACAGATCTAGGGGATTATGTTTGGATATAAAGAGTACAAATCTGAGGGGTGAATGGTTTTCTCATCTGTCCCCCATCTCTCTTATAAATGGCCACAAGCAGATACCTAGTTTGTCTATAATTCTGTGAGCACAGAGTACACATAGTGAGAGCAATTTCAGATGCAAGGGCACAAGAATATGGTAGGTTGCCTTATTACATGATGTGTCTTTTTGTCAGAAATATGTTTCTTGTTGACATTCATCTCTTAGTGCTAACTAAGGCCTAGTTTCCATTGAGGTGGTAAAGTTTAGAAACTGGTGGTAACCCAGAAATACTCCATAGACTTCAATGGAAATAAATGTTTTTATCACCAGTTTCCACAATTTACCACCTCAATGGAAACAAGGCCTAACTTGGGCTTTGTTACTATCAGTTACAAGCAGGCAGTGGCTGTGAATCTACAAGAGACAATGAATCACGTGACACCACTCGTGGTCTCATTGACACAACACTACGCCTAAGGTAGGAGGACACTGGGTCCCCTCATTATACAGTTAGTTCATGCTCACTATCAGCTAGATTACGAGTTGTGCATTATGGTTTTAACGCTAAAAATGGCAATTTCAGTATAAAAACAGTAACGCAGCCATTACGAGTCGTGTCGGTATAGCTTTACCGCAAGCATTTTAGCCTGTAATGCAATGTCAATCCCGCACTCAAAAAAAATACGTTTTTGCATGGGATTTCCATAGCGCCGGTATAACAAGTTGTGCGGTCAGGCTAAAATGCTTACGTTACATCCTATACCGACACAATCCATACCGCCATCTGAGAGCAGTAGTTATGGATTTTGTGTTACAAAAATATTTCACAAAACTCATAACTAAACTTAAACTCCCTATTAACTCCTAAACTGCCACCCTCCTGCATCGCAAACACTATTTAAAACTTATGAACCGCTAATCTTCTGCCCACCCACATCCCCGCCACTATAATAAAGTTATTAACCCCTATTTCGCCGCTCCCTGACACTGCCGACACTCACTAAACCTATTAACCCCTAAACCGCCAGCCCCCCACTTCGCCACTACTAAATAAACCTATTAACCCCTAAACCCCTAGCCCCCCACTTCGCCACTACTAAATAAACCTATTAACCCCTAAACCGCCACCCTCCCGCATCGCAAACACTATTTAAAATTTATTAACCCCTAATCTGCCGCCCACTCACATCCCTGCCACTATAATATAGTTATTAACCCCTATTCCGCCGCTCCCCGACACCGCCACTACTAAATAAACCTATTAACCCCTAAACCGCCAGCCCCCCACATCACCACTAATAAATTAAAATATTAACCCCTAAACCTATCACCCCCTAACTTTAAATTAAAATGACAATATCCCTATCTTAAAATAAATAAAAAAACTTACCTGTGAAATTAAAAAAAAACTAACATAACTATTATACTAAACTATTATACTAAAATTAAAATAACTACCAATTAAAAAAACTAAATTACACATTTAAAAAAAAAAAAACTAACACTACTAAAAATATGTAAGTCTAAAATTATAAAAAATAAAAAATACTAAATTACGAAAAATAACAAACACTAAATTACGAAAAATAACAAACGAAATTATCAAAAATAAAAACAATTACACCTAATCTAATAGCCCTATAAAAATAAAAAAGCCCCCCCCCCCAAATAACCCCCCCTAGCCTACAATAAACTACCAATAGGCATTAAAAGGGAGCTAATGCTATTCAAATCAGCCAATAGAATTTCAGTAGCTCTCATCCTATTGGAGTTAGGTTTTTTTTGTGGGTTGGTTGGGTGGTGGGTTTTACTGTTGGGGGGGGTCTTTGTATTTTTTTCCATGTAAAAGAGCTGATTTCTTGAGGGCAATGCCCTACAAAGTTCCCTTTTAATGGCTATTGGTAGTTTATTGTAGGCTAAGGTTTTTTTTTATTTGGGGAGGCTTTTTTATTTTTATAGAGCTATTAGATTAGGTGTAATTGTTTTAATTTTTAATAATTTTGTTTGTTATTTTTCGTAATTTTTTATTTTTGTCATTTTAGATTTTTAGATTTTTGTAAGTTTTTTTGAATGTGTAATTTAGTTTTTTTAATTGGTAGTTATTTTAATTTTAGTATAATAGTTATGTTAGGTTAATTATAGTTTAAACTTTTTAAGTTTTTTTAATTTCACAGGTAAGTTTTTATTTATTTTAACCCTTTGAGTGCTAATGACGGCTCTGAGCCCTCACAGAGTTTCTCACTCTGGTGCTAATGACGGCTCAGAGCCGTCATGAGCACTCTCCCACCTTGAGGGAGATCTGGGGGCTCCTTACTGCTCCTACCCCGGAAATCGTGCCTGTAGAGTGACAGGCATCGCCGGGCTTCACGTGATGCGCGGTGACATCATGCGCAATTACGTGATGACGTCACCGCGCAACTTTATTTATACTTAAAGGATTACTTTCTGTTATAATTTTTAAGCTAAACAACTAACATATTAAAGTTAAGAAACATTAATTAAAACCTACTGACCTATATTTTCTCCAAAACGAAGATTCATAACATTCTAAAAGTTATATATTTTATTCGCCGATGATGTCATGTTATCCTGCCCACTATTTTCAGCACTGAGTGTACAAAATACTTAAACCAATAACTTTGTGTTTAAAGCGCCATTTTGAAACCTAGGTATTGTAAGCGGATTGGTACAGAGCAAAGGATACCCAGAGTGGGTTTGGAAAACAATTTAATTTGCAGACAAGGTTTCTGATATACGGTAGAGATATGGTAATGAAATGCTATTGATAAAAAGCGTATTTGGGGTAGTTAGTAACAGGCATAGAAAATATTTACTTACAGTAACAATGTTAAGTATAGGAGGAGGGGGCATGCTGCTTAGTAGCCTGTATCTCAGGCATCTAAGCAGCTACAGGCCCCCAAGACCCATTGTTGGAAAGGTAATCACCTAACCTTTCCAACAGTGTAAGTCTTGGGGGTCTGTAAAAAAAAATAAAAAAGTTTAAAAAAAAGTTTTAAAAAATTTCAAAAATAATAATAATAAAAAAAAATATTAGCACCCAGGTGGGAAATGGCTTAGCAGCCAAAGGGTTAAGATAGGGATATTTTAATTTTAATATAAAGTTAGGGGGTTGTTAGGTTTAGGGGTTAATAGTTTAATTTATTTTTTTGCAATGTGGGGGGCTGGCGGTTTAGGGGTTAATAGGTTTATTTAGTGGAGGTGATGTGGGAGTTCAGAGGTTTAGGGGGCGGTGGAATAGGGGTTAATAACTTTTATTAGTTTTGGCGATGTCGGGAGCTGCAGATTAGGGGTTAAAGTGAAGGTAAAGTTACCTTGACTATGACACACAATTCAATTCTGTGTTAAAAATCAATAGGACTTTAATTTATCATTTTTTTAAATATTTATTCTAAAGCAAGTAATCTCACTTTTAAATCCCTTTTTACCGCTCTCAAAAATCAACCCGTTTTTTTTTTTTTTTTTTTAAGTCTGGGTCACGTTTTTTTAACAGCCAGTTGAAAATCTGTCTGTTAGGCGGTCATGACCCTACGTCATACGCCTACTTGTTGATATGCGCATGCGCCACAGTCCAATTACTCCTCTTATAGTACACGTGCGTTCCCGTTTCGCTCATGCGCACCAGTCTTGCATTACTTGTTAATTGTTATTCTCCTCTCAGGGCAGTCAGCCGGTCCCGATCCCACACCACGGAGGGAACGAGGGTGAGCGGCACAAGCAGTGCAAAAAAGAGAGCACTATGTTTATCCTGGGTAATGCCATTAGGCTGCCGCAGGCATCACAAGAAGCAAAAATGGTATTATGCTTTAATCACTATGTGTCATATAGCTATTTGCCCCCTGGGATGGGACCTTTCCGAGTACACTGTTAATCAAATGCTGATACCGTCACTCCACCTCCACTGCTCATGTGCCTGGACAGCACTCCGACGCGCTGAAGTCCGCAGAGAATTTTAGTTATGTGCACCTGTCAGAGAGACCACTCCCATGGCTGCTAGACGTGCAGCATCTCACCACGAAGGAGTTAAAATCTCAGATTTGCGCATGCGCAACACAAAGGGACTTCGCCCACGAGCCTTAGAGATATGTATAGAGCGGGTGGGACCGCTCTATACGTCACACCACAGAAATAGAGGAAGTAGAGGGTGGGAGGAGCTCACCCAGTGTTATGTTTATGTATGAACTAGTACCCTTGTTTTTATGCAGGACCACTCAGTCTCACACCTTACCTCGGGTTCACTAAGATCTAACTTGTGGAACCCTGTTATGCTCATAGAACTGAGGGTCACTACTGTAGGATACAGTGTGAAGATGGTATACAAGAGAAATGGAATGAGCAAAACCACAATATAGTATGTAATGTAGGATAACTCCAATTCCAAAGTTTAGAGAGATTCAAAAAACTATTCACTTTCCAAAATAGTTGCAGACTCGCATCACGGACATATAAAATATTTACATAGCTTGCACACACACACACACTCTTTAGTTATAGTTGTGCAAGGTAAGTTCACAGGTCATTTACAGCTGGATATAAGATTTGCAGTAATAAGTAGTTGCTGAGTTAAAGTCAGTTTAAGCACATAAAGTACATCAGTGGTTAATGCTAGAGGGAGCAGTACCTTGAAGCATAATGTTAGATTTGCAGAAGTCACTATGC
Source organism: Bombina bombina (assembly GCF_027579735.1). Taxonomy (NCBI): domain Eukaryota; kingdom Metazoa; phylum Chordata; class Amphibia; order Anura; family Bombinatoridae; genus Bombina; species Bombina bombina. Next base: position 1,047,297,836 of record NC_069502.1, read on the forward strand.
AAGTAAATGTAATGAACCACAAACGGAAGAAATGATTTCAAAGTTAGTACATGAAATAAGCTGGTTAATAGCTTGGTATGGCAGGTAAACTTGATTACTTGAGGCAAAGCAGAAACAATTGGCATGAGAGGCAAGATATCCTTATTTGTACATTGGAAATACAGACCGGTAAATCCTGATGGTAGAATATACAAACCGGCTTCCCAATTAGTATCCTCAGCGTGGAGCAGAGCGGTATTACCGAAGAGGCAACGCAGACAGCGTGTGCTGAGATTCAGTGAGTGTGTGTGGCAGCTGCGGTTTCACACAGAGACAAGTCGGGCGTGACGTCACACGCCAACGGAACAGCATGCGAATGTACAGGATGCAAGCAGCAGCGTGAGAGACAGGATCAGAGGTGAGGTGCTGCAATTCCACAAGTCTTGAGAAACTGGAAATTAGTATCAGTAGAAGGAAATCCCAACTTAGACAGGAGGGAATAGCTGGGTGTGTAGCGTTCAGGAACAGTGAGTGACTGAACAAATTACCAAGCAAAGTTCAACACTAGGTGGAGCCTTAAATAGCAGTATGGTAATTAGAAGTTAAAGGTACAGAATGGTAAAACCCTGACAGAACTCCCCCCTCAAGGAGCCGCTCCGCGGATCAAGGACCAGGACGGTCAGGATTCCTCCGGTGGTACAAAGGGAGAAGTTGGGGGGCGGAGAAGTTAGAGGAAGGCTCCCACGAATCCTCATCAGGAGCATAGCCCTTCCATCTTACCAAGTACTGGAGCTGATCATGAAGGTATCTGGAGTCCAAGATAGAATCAATTTCATATTCGACATCATCATTCACTTGAGGAACAACAGAAGAACCCTGTAGGTTACCCCTGACCAAGGAGTAGGGCTTTAACAAGGACACATGGAACGTTGGATGTATCTTCAGAGTAGGTGGTAATTGAAGAGTCACAGCATTAGGATTGATTACTTTAATAATCTCATATGGTCCCAAATATAAAGCACCTAATTTTTTACTAGGGATCTTCAAACGTAGGTTTTTTGTACTAAGCCAGACCTTGTCGCCAACAGCATAATCCGGAGGTTTAGAATCATAATGATGTTTTTGGGTGGTTTGTGCCTCCTGTAGAACTGTTTTTAAGGAGGCAAAACCATTAGCAATTGAATTGACTGTATCGTTTACCATTGGTAGTGTAGAATCAGAAGTACAGGTAGGATGGTATGTTGGATGAAACCCATAGTTGACGTAAAATGATGTGGTTCTCATAGAGGAGTGTAGTGAGTTGTTATGAGCAAATTCGTCAGTGGCCAGAAGTGAGTGCCAATTGTCTTGTTCCAAGGTACAGTAGCAGCGGAGATATTGCTCAAGTGACTGATTAGTTCTCTCCGTTTGCCCATTCGTCTGGGGATGATAGGCTGAGCTAAGTCTTCTACAGATATTGAGGGTACGACATAGCTGGGTCCAAAACCTAGATGTGAATTGTGACCCCCTATCCGTAGTGACAGATTTGGGCAATCCATGAAGTTTCACTATGTTGTTTAGGAATAAAGAGGCAGTTTCTGAAGCCGTTGGAAGACCCCTGTGGGGGATGAAATGAGCCATTTTAGAAAAAAAATCAACCACTACTAATATGGTGTTGTAATTTGATGAAGTTGGTAAGTCCACTATGTAATCCATGGCGATATCTGTCCAAGGTCTGTCTGGGATTGGAAGCGAAAGAAGGTATCCATAAGGGCGATTATGTGGGTGTTTCTTAGTGGTACATGTGGGACAGCTTTGTACATATCGAGTGACTGTGTCCATCATTTTGGGCCACCAATAATCTCTCTTCAATAAATGCAGAGTCTTATGAACCCCAGGATGACTTGCTAGGAGTGAGTCATGAGCATAACCAACAATCTCTTCTCTGAGAACTTCAGGTATATACAGTAAACTCTCATGGTAGTACAAACCATCCGGATGTTTGCTTAAACCCAGTTGCTATAAAGAAGAGTCCTGTGACAGATGTTGTTTTAAGGTGGTTTTGAAGCCTGTAGTCAAACAGATTATTCTATCTGAGTGTATGATAGATTCTGGTGTTTCTATATGCAAAGGTTTCGGATCCTTTCGAGAAAGAGAGTCTGCCTTGAGATTTTTGGAGCCGGGTGTATATGTTATGATATAATCAAATCAGGAAAAGAATAGACTCCACCTGACTTGACGTTAAGTCAAGGTTTTATTGGATCTCAAAAATTCAAGATTCCGATGGTCAGTGTATATCAGAATAGGGTGTTGTGTTCCTTCCAGAAGATGTCTCCAGAACTCTAGAGCGGATTTGATAGCAAGAAGCTCCTTATCACCAATACCATAATTCATTTCTGCAGAGGTCATTACTCTGGAGTAGTAAGATATTGGGTGAAGAGGTTCCGTAGGAGACTTTCTTTGAGAAAGGATTGCCCCAAGAGCATACTCGGAAGCATCAACCTCCAGGGTATATTGACAACTGGGATCTGGGAACTGTAGAATCGGAGCTGTAATAAATTTCTGTTTAAGACTAATGAAAGAATCTTCTGCTGACTGATTCCAAACAAATTTTATATGTTTACGTGTTAAGTAAGTCAATGGTTGAACAATATGTGAAAACCCTTTAATGAATTTGCGATAAAAGTTCGCAAACCCTAAAAATCTCTGGATTTCTTTCTTATTACGGGGAACAGGCCAATTGGTTACAGCGTCCACCTTGTTAGATTCCATGGAGATACCTAAAGGTGATATGTTGTATCCTAAAAAGGAAATCGTATCTGTGTTGAATATACACTTTTCAAGCTTAGCGAAAAGACGGTGAACTCTTAATCGTAATAAAACCTGCTTCACATGAGACACATGTTTTTCGTATGACTCTGAGAATATAAGAATGTCGTCCAGATAGATGACAATACAAACATCTAAGAGGTCATGAAACACATCATTTATGAAACACTGAAATGTTGCCGGAGCGTTGCATAAGCCAAACGGCATCACAGTGTATTCATAAAGGCCGTAACGTGTACGGAAGGCTGTTAACCACTCATCCCCTGCTCTCATCCTAATCAAATTGTAGGCACCTCTAAGATCCAGTTTTGTATAGATAACAGCACCACGTAACCGTTCAATTAGTTCAGGAATGAGAGGCAGGGGGTATCTGTTTTTCTTTGTACATTTGTTAAGTTGCCTATAGTCAATGATTGGACGAAGGCTACCATCCTTATTCTTAACAAAAAACATAGATGCTCCAACGGAGGATGTGGAGGGTCTAATGAAGCCTTTTTTCAAGTTATCATCCAGATAGTCTTTCAAATGAGCTAATTCTGGCTCTGAAAGCGGATATATATGACCAATAGGTATGGTACTGTCTGGTATGAGATCTATAGGACAATCATAAGACCTGTGTGGTGGTAGTGTGTCTGCCTCAACCTTATCAAAAACGTCACTAAATTCTTTATAACAATCAGGTAGGCTATGGACAGATAAATGGTATAAAGAGTGTTTAGTAAAACATGAATGTTTACAAAATACAGAATCAAAGATCACAGAACCTTCACACCAAGAGATAGTGGGGTTATGTCTTATTAACCAGTTTAAGCCAAGTATCATAGGATAAACTGAAGTGGGAAGTACATCGAAAGACAACTGCTCAATATGACCAGACTTTGTTATCACAGTAATGGGAATGGTGTGATGTGTTATGGGACCTGAACTGAATAGAGAGCCATCAACCAAACGTATAGCAAGTGAAACACTCTTTTTTTATTAGTGGGATCTTATTTTTAACAACAAACGAAATATCTACAAAATTCCCAGATGCACCAGAGTCAACTACGGCCTGTACGTCTATCTTCGGATGATGCCACTGTAGGGAAAGAGGAAGGGACAAATGAGAATTGAAATCATGTACCATATTGATTATATGATAACTAGGAGGTGTCTTACCCTTCTTTTGGCGAAGAAGTAATGGACAATCCTTAACAGTATGATCTTTATCAGCACAGTATAGACAAAGGTTCAGTAATTTATGCCTAGCTTTTTCTTCGGGTTTTAGAGGACCACGAATCACTGCTACATCCATAGGTTCATCAGAGGACATTGCTGGTAAGGTTGAAGGTGTAGCATGATAAGTGGATATTCTTCTGTAGCTTGCATCAGTAAAGGATCTTTCAGATTTTCTTTCCCTTAACCTTCGGTCTATACCTATGCTGAGTGTCATGAGAGCTTCTAAATCATCAGGAATGATACCACGTGCAAGCTCATCTTTTATTGCTTCACTGAGACCTAACCGGTATTGATTCCTTAAAGCTGGAGTGTTCCACTGAGTGTCCGGTGCCCAACGTTTGAAATCCGTGATATATTCTTCCACGACTCTTTTCCCTTGACGTAAGGACCTGATAGCTGTTTCTGCTGTGTTCTGTTTATTGTGATCCTCATAAAGCAGAGACATAGCAGAAAAGAATGCATAGAGAGAATTTAAGATGGGATCATCATTCTCATAAAAGGCATTAGCCCAAGACCTGGCCTCACCACGTAAGAATGAGATAACTGTTAATACCCTGACCCTATCTGTTGGGTATGATTTAGGTTTCAGAGTAAACATCAGTGTACAAGAGTTCTTGAAATCCCTAAACAAAGCTCTCTCCCCAGAGAATTTTTCAGGAGGGCTAATTACAGGTTCAGTTGAGGTTTCAGCTACGGGAGGCTTACTGGCAAGATGGTCATTAATGAATTTTCTGATGTTCTGGTTCTCCAATTGTATCTCCCTTAGTCCCTGTATCATGTGATCCATACTTTGAGATAGGGAGCCAACCCTATTGTAAAGCTCTGTTATATCCATTTAACAAGGTACTAGTTATTTTTTATAAGGCTTGGTAATATGTTATGTTTACGTATGAACTAGTACCCTTGTTTTTATGCAGGACCACTCAGTCTCACACCTTACCTCGGGTTCACTAAGATCTAACTTGTGGAACCCTATTATGCTCATAGAACTGAGGGTCACTACTGTAGGATACAGTGTGAAGATGGTATACAAGAGAAATGGAATGAGCAAAACCACAATATAGTATGTAATGTAGGATAACTCCAATTCCAAAGTTTAGAGAGATTCAAAAAACTATTCACTTTCCAAAATAGTTGCAGACTCGCATCACGGACATATAAAATATTTACATAGCTTGCACACACACACACACTCTTTAGTTATAGTTGTGCAAGGTAAGTTCACAGGTCATTTACAGCCGGATATAAGATTTGCAGTAATAAGTAGTTGCTGGGTTAAAGTCAGTTTAAGCACATAAAGTACATCAGTGGTTAATGCTAGAGGGAGCAGTACCTTGAAGCATAATGTTAGATTTGCAGAAGTCACTATGCAAGTAAATGTAATGAACCACAAACGGAAGAAATGATTTCAAAGTTAGTACATGAAATAAGCTGGTTAATAGCTTGGTATGGCAGGTAAACTTGATTACTTGAGGCAAAGCAGAAACAATTGACATGAGAGGCAAGATATCCTTATTTGTACATTGGTAATACAGACCGGTAAATCCTGATGGTAGAATATACAAACCGGCTTCCCAATTAGTATCCTCAGCGTGGAGCAGAGCGGTATTACCGAAGAGGCAACGCAGACAGCGTGTGCTGAGATTCAGTGAGTGTGTGTGGCAGCTGCGGTTTCACACAGAGACAAGTCGGGCGTGACGTCACACGCCAACGGACCAGCATGCGAGTGTACAGGAAGCAAGCAGCAGCAGCGTGAGAGACAGGATCAGAGGTGAGGTGCTGCAATTCCACAAGTCTTGAGAAACTGGAAATTAGTATCAGTAGAAGGAAATCCCAACTTAGACAGGAGGGAATAGCTGGGTGTGTAGCGTTCAGGAACAGTGAGTGACTGAACAAATTACCAAGCAACGTTCAACACTAGGTGGAGCCTTAAATAGCAGTATGGTAATTAGAAGTTAAAGGTACAGAATGGTAAAACCCTGACACCCAGCAACGGCAGGAAAAAAGATATTGTTTAAAAGTCTAAATTTGAGGGGAGAAAATAGGAAAAAAAGTTAGCGATCATAGTGCTACTAGTATACTGCAACGATGGATGAATTCTGGAGCTATTAACTTTACCTTCACTTTAATAACTTTATTATAGTGTCAGCGATGTCGAGAGCGGCAGATTAGGGGTTAATAACTTTATTTAGGTGGTGGCAATGTTGGTGGCAGCAGATTAGGGGTTTTTAAACTTGTGGTTTATGTTAGGGTGTTAGGTTTAAACGTAACTTTTTTTCCCCATAGGCATCAAAGGGGTTGCGTTACGGAGATTTTTCATTCCGCACTTCAGGTGTTAGTTTTTTTTCTAACACTCTCTCCCCATTGATGTCTATGGGGGAAGGCGTGCACAAGCACGTCAAAGCATCCCTTGGCTTTTGTGCGGTATGGAGCTTAACACCACCATATTCCACACACAAAGAAGCTTTTCAGTAACTCGTAATGGCAGCACTATGGAGAGTGAAATAACGCAACTTTTCTTGCGTTTGTTTCGCACCCTCTATAGCGCAAAATGTATAATCTAGGTGAATGTAAGTACATGATTTGGCAGACAAAATCTCTTCTGCTATAGAATAATTAGAAATTATTAACAACCTTTTTTTTGGCTGTTAACGTTACTTCAGAATTCAAATAAAGGCACAGAACAATAAATATTTTATTTCTGATAAACAAATTAATGAAAATGAAACAACATTTGTTGTTTATTTTTCTTGCTCTTCTTGAACAAAATGTCTCACTTTTGCAGTAAAAATTGTGCGAACCCCATGCTAATTAGCAAGCCTGCAGCTCAAATTCTGTAACCCAAGTGTGCTTCAAATGACTGCAGATTGCGTAGACCAGCTTCATCTACTACACAGTTATTGCTTAGAGCAATACACATACTTATGTTTAGTCCCAGTTGGCCGCAATCAATGGAGATATGATATGAATCTGATTCAGGCATTATGCAGCATTCTAAGATTACAGAATTTTACTGCCAACCTTTCTAGGGAGCAGGGGACCGTCATAAATTTACAGCAAAAGCAAGCAAAATAAATAATGAATGTATGTTGTTTTGTTACCATTAATCAAGTAATCGATGAGAAAATACAATTTGAATGTAAATGTACCTTTAAATAAACTTTCTTATGTTGTACAAAGAGGAATTAATTTCCCATTAAGTTAAAGAGACAGTCTACTCCAAAATTGTTATTGTTTAAAAAGATAATCTTTTTATTACCCATTCCCCAGTTTTGCAAAACCAACACAGTTATATTAATATACTTTTTACCTCTGTGAAACTGTCAAATGCATTCATATGAGAGGCGGCCTTCAAGGGCTTAGAAATTAGCATATGAGCCTACCTAGGTTTAGCTTTCAACTAAGAATACCAAGAGGACAAAAGTTGTTTACAATTACATGCCCTATCGGAATCATGAAAGTTTAATTTTGACTAGACTGTTATCTTCAAGACAAGGTCGAGTCACGTGACACTGCTCGCGATCTCGTTCACGCAACACTACACCTAAGGTAGGAGGAAACTGTGACCCCTCATTCTACAGTTACATTGTATGCCCAAAATAGTTCATCTGTGTGCACGATGTAGCAACATCGTTTGGCAGAATTATTTCATGTGCACGTCTTTCTGATTGCACAAAACAATTAAATGGTGGAGACTGTGTGCTAGCTTGTGCTTGGTGTGTTACATCGTGGTAACGATTTTTTGTGGGGGGGGTTTCTCATGACATCGGCAGTTCTCTGTATTTTATATTGTAGTTGTATTGCAGAATATGCTGGCATGCCATTGATCCTTTTGGTTTTGTTAATGTTTTGCAGCCAAGACAAACAGAACTACTTTTTTTTATAGTAGTGTAGCCCATGAATGCTTGTTTATCCTACCTTAAAGGGACGTGAAAGACAACATTTTTCTTCATGATTCAGAAAGAGCATACAATTTTAAAATACTTTCCAATTTACTTCATTTTTTTATATTCTTTGTTGAAGGAGCAGCAATGCACTACTGGGAGCTAGTTTAACACATCTGGAGAGCCAAAGATAAGGGCTTCATATATGTGCAGCCACCAATCAGCACCAAGATATCAGTAGTGCATTGCTGCTACTGAATCTTCCTAGGTAGTCATTTCAATAAAGGGTACCAAGTGAATGAAGCAAATCAGATAACAGACGTAAATTAGAAAGTTGTTTAACCCTTTCAGTGCTAACGACGGCTCTGAGCAGTCACAGAGTTTCCCACTCAGGTGCTAACGACAGCTCCCTTGAGGGAGATCTGGGGGCTCCCACCAGCTCCTACCCCGGCGATCAGGCCTGCATAGTGGCAGGCATCACTGGGGCTTCACGTTATGCGTAGTGACGTCACACGCAATGACGTGATGATGTCACCATGCTACTTTATTTAAAATTCACAATGTTAAGTATAGGAGCAGGGGGCATGCTGCTTAGAAGCTTGTATCTCAGGCATCTAAGCCCCCAAGTCCCACTGTTGGAAAGGTAATCGCCTAACCTTTCCAACAGTGTAAGTCTTGGGGATCTGGAAAAAAAAAATAAAAAAAAATACATTACTTTCTCTTGTACCTAACATTAAGTTGCACTTGAAAAAGCTTTAGGTCTCTCTTAGTTACTTTTCCTTCTACTTAAAGGGACACTAAACCCAATTTTTTTTCTTTAATGATTCAGTTAGCACATGAAATTTTAAGCAACTTTCTAATTTACTCCTATTATCAATTTTTATCTTGCTAACTTTATTTGAAAAATCAAGAAATGTACGCTTAGGAGCCTGCCCATTTTTGGTTCAGTATATTGGATACTCCTGCTGATTGGTGGCTAAATGTTTACTTGACCTCGAAATTAATGTTTTATCCAATTTTTGCCACCCATTTCTTACTCCTAATTTCCTCAACCTATACTGCTGCCATTATGTGTACTAAAGATGGTAACATTACATAAAACTTAAACTTATAACCTCATGCATATAAATAAGCAGCATTTACACATTTTCAGAATTATATTATATTAGTTGGTATTAAAATAAAAGGCCCAGATTATTGTTATATAGACACACTACAACCCAATTACATCCATGTATCACCCCTCTTAATTGTAGCTTTCCAGCCCCAGCTGCTGCAGCCCACCGGGAATTCTCCTGATATCCTGGTAGACCAATCTGGCCTTGGTGGTACTCAGGAATCAATCATTGACTATTAAGGGCAGATCCTGCAGACGTATAAGCAACCACTGGCACTTTTCCACAAGAATAAGCTCAAAAAAGCGATTTTAGGGAGGACAAAAACAACTCATTTTAAAACTCTAATACAATATAAAAAAGCCATTAGATTAAACAAAAATTACTTTAAAGTAATTTAAAGGTGCAGTTAAATATTATTTTTTTTCCCTTTGATACATCTAGGAGAGTGCATTTTAAACTTTTGTTTTGGGGGGGAGGGGGTCCTGCTGTACACAGACATGCACTTCTTGATAGCTTCAAACTAAAAACTAGACGGCTTTAACTTATTTTTTCATGCAAAAAAAATGTTTAGCTGATGCTCTTTCCTATGTATAAGAGTTTTTATTAGAATGCAATATCTCTTTAAGTAACAGAGAGTGATAAATTACTTTGAAAAAGATATCAACTTTAAATAACATTTTGGGGCTGTTACATCTGTCTAGATAATATGTTTTATTATCTTACAAATTCAGAACTTTTAACATCTCTCTCACGCCATTTGCTCCACAAGTGGAAACAAAAACTTAAGGAAAGAATAAATAAATCAATCCTATAATAAGCAATCAGTACTGAGCCATCAAATGCAATACACTTACACATAGAAGTAATGCATTCTTATTATCAATACCATACAGGATAATATATCTAAGTAGCTCAAGATACACAAAAGTATAGATGCATTGTTCTCATGCTTACACAAAAAAAAAAAAAAGAGTATTTTTCTTCTCTTGTTATATATCTAGTTTTATGTTCTTGTGATTAAAGGGACATGAAACCCACATTTTTTCTTTCATGACTTAGAAAGAGCATGCAATTTTAAACAAGTTTCTAATTTACTTATTTTATCTATTTTGCTTCATTCTCTTGATATCCTTTGCTGAAAAGCATATCTAGATAGGCTTAGAAGCTGCTGATTGGTGGCTGCAAATAGATACCTTGTGTGATTGGCTCACCCATCTGCACTGATATTTCTTTAGCAAAGGATATCTAAAAAATGAAGCAAATTAGATAATAGAAGTAAATTGGAATGTTGTTTAAAATTGTATTCTCTACCTGAATCATGAAAGATTTTTTTGGGGTTTAGTGTCCCTTTAATTAACAGCAGCTAAACAGTATAAGTGCTGAGCTTAAATCTATTTATGGGGTTTATTAATTAACTGATATAACAACTGCCAAGATCTTCCTTGTTTTCATGTATTTGGCACCGCCCAAGTAGCATGGGTCTTTTGCTTCTTCTTATAGCTAACAAGAACTGAACTAGTTTCAAAGATGAACTCATACTTTACAGATCAGAATATTTAAAGGGACATGAAACCCAACATTTTTCTGAGTCAGATAGAGAATACAATTTTAAACAACATTTCAATGTACTTCTATTATCTAATTTGCTTTATTGTTTAGATATCCTTTGTTTATGAAATAGCAATGCACATGAGTGAGTCAATCACACAGGGCATCTATGTGCAGCCACCAATCAGCAGCTCCTGAGCCTATTTAGATATGCTATTCAACAAAGGATATCAAGAGAATAAAGCAAATTAGATAATAGAAGACAATTGGAAAGTTGTTTAAAATTGCATGCTCTTTCTAACTCATGAAAGAAAAAAATTATCTTACAGGCAGTTTTACAATAGGTTAATGAAATGGTCATACTCAATAACTCTTACAGAGACAAAGGAATCAGAAGTTAAAAACAATATGCCAATAAATGTGAGGGTGGAACCTGTTTGATAGACTAACACACATATTAAAAATATGTTTTTCTTTTAAGTGTATCTATAAACAATCGTATAGATAATTCTTCTTGATTTTATGTATCAAAAAGGTGAAAATAAAATTACTTTGAACTCACATTAATTACCATTGAGTTGAAGTAAATGCTATGGTCACTGGAACATATTTTGGCAAGTCAACTACAAAACTATTTAATAAGAAGCAATTTGTATCAAGGCGAAATAATACAATGTCATATGTAATGTGCTCTATAATAATACAGTGTAAACATAGGTTATAGGTAGGGATATATTTGCATCAACATCTGTTGCAAGGTAAGGGTTAATTGGCTGCTTCCTGACTTTTCCACCCACTTATGGTTATGTAACAATAAATATACACATTCACTATTAACAGTCTACAAACAAGTGCTTAAGAAGAGACTTTGAGGTTCCCTGTGAAAATTCTGACTGACTGCACTTGATAAAAACACACAATTTATTATGGCAGGGAATGTATGTGTTTTATTGCATGATCAAGCAGAAAGTCTTTCCTCTGAGGAATACAACACTATGCATTTGCTTACATTACTTCAGTGTTCCTGAAAGATGAAACAACCTGTCTGTTGTTTGTCTAGTAATGAAAATAATAAAACACTAAACACAAAATGATGTGAGCAAAGTGCAGTTGTTTAGTTTGCTATGTATTTGTGAACATAAGGTAAGAACATTAAACATCAAGTCAAATTAACAAATGTGGGAATGTGTGAAGCTCTGACGCTTCTTGAGAGTTGGGTGATTACAAAGCAGTGCACTTTGACAGAATTGCTGGGGTATTGGGAGAGCTTTAACAACTGCTTCCAAAATCTGTGATGTGCTAGAACATGATTCATTGAATATTTCTCCAATTTGTTACATTTCCCTGCAGCTCGGGCAGTTAATATATAAGTGAGATTCTTTTACTTTACATTAACAAAATCTCACATTCAACTCACTGGAAAAGCTCCAGGTTATGACATGATATATGTGTTTCATTAGCTTTTTCCATTGGAACAGTGGAATTGTACTAACTGAGGTGACAGATTTAGTAAGCCATTTAATCCACAAGGTGTAGTTAATGCTAGTGGTCATTTGGTGCCTTCTTTAACAGTAACAACAGTAAATAACATTTTAAAAGAGTTGGGATAATAGATTTATAATAATAAACCCCATTCTTAAAGGGATATGAAACTCAAAATTATTATTTTATTAATGAGATGCAATTTTAAACAACTTTTTAATTTACTTATATTATCAAGTTTTCTTCATTCTTTTTGTATCTTTTGTTGAAAAGCAGGGATGTAATCTCAGGGGCGTGCACATGTCTGGATCACTATATGGCAGCAGTTATGCTACAATGTTATCCATTTACAAGACCACTAGGTGGCAGCTCTATGTTCTGCTATGTAATGCCCCAGACCCTCTACCTAGTTATCTGTTCTACAAAGAATAAAATGGAAACTAAGCAAATTTGATAATAAAAGTAAAGTGGAAACTTTTTTTTGCTCTGTCTGAGTCACAAAATAACATTTTTGGGTGTCATATCCCTCTTACATTCTATATGCAAAATTTGAGACAGAAATGTTAGCAAATATAGAAGTAGAACATTTAGTAAAATGTTTATTAAAGGGAAACTAAACCCAATTTTATTCGTCCATGATTCAGATAGAGCATGTGATTTTAAGCAGCTTTTTAATTTACTCCTATTCTCAATATTTCTATGTCTTTATTTAAAAAGCAAAAATGAATGTAAAGCAAAGGAGCCAGCCCATTTTAGTTTCAGCACTCTGGATAGCACTTGCTTATTGGTGGCTACCTTTAGAAAACCAATAAGCATGCATAATCAGGTTCTGAACCAAAAATGGGCTGGCTAATAAGCTTTATATTCCTGCTTTTTAAATAAAAATAGCAAGAAAACGAAGAAAAATTGATAATAGGAGTAAATTAGAAAGTTGCTTAAAATTGCCTGCTCTATATGAATCATTAAAGAAAAAAATTGTGTTTAGTATCCCTTTAACAGTAGAAACATTTTTAGGTTAAAACAAATATGAAACCATGCAAATTGCTTTTAATGAGCAGACTTCATGAGTTGATTAAAGAAATTACTGGTGTTCTCTAGTTTTGTCTTTGCCTTATTTTTACAATTGGATTTATGAACCACATTTATGTTATATTTGGTAGCTGGAACAATTGGTAGTGTGAACTACACTCAATCATATCTGTACAACATTCTCACACCTAAAATAATAAATATAACATTATTTTTTTTTTTTTTTTAAATCATACTATAAATAATATAGTAGGTTACAATTTAAGAACGATATACTGTTAAGTACGAGAAGCTTAATCACTAAATGGGTTTGTTTATTGATTGATTGATTTATTAAATGATCTGCTGCTGCAATTTTTTTTTAAATAGTAAGTTAATAATTGACACCGATGTTAGAATTACAGTTAGAGTATGGTACATAAGCCTGAAATTATTCCTGCTTTTTTGCCACTGGCTTGAAGTATAATTTCTCTGGCTATGGCATTTACAGATTATAATAATATACTTCTGTATATAGCTTACTCATTGGCTTTGAAAATGTCTAAATGCAAACCTCAGTGGGCTCAAGATACTACAACTTTTATTCTATGCATTCATTTAGGATATATATATATATTTTTCTGTGCACATTGTTGGTTGAGAATTACTCAATGAGCAATATGCTGTTGCTGTCCTTGGTCCTAATGAAGAAGGAAGCCTGTAGATCGCTTAGGGAAGTCTTGAGCTGCTCTCCATGGTTCTGAAAACATCAGCCCTTCCCCAGACCACTTACCTTCTAGGGTGCCCAATACTAGGCTCATCAACAACACAACGGAGGGTGACATCCTCCAGCACAATACTCCACCCTCCTTTGTCTTTATCAAAACGCAGAGAATGTGATTTCTTTCCTTTGATAGAGTACTTGATTTAACCTGATTGGAAGAGTTATCCTTGTTTTTGTTGCTGCTAAAGGCGTCTGTTCTATAGAGCTGGAAGTGCTCTCAATAACAGCTGCTGCTGAGCTTGGCTCCTTTTAAAGGGAAGGTGCAGGCGTGGGAGGATGGGCTTTCCGCCTGCATTTTAACCACTTAGTAACCAGAGAAGGAGAAAATGCTTTCAATAATGCTTTGCAGCACTCACTGGAAGCCAAAGAGTTAACCAGACAGAGGTACTACCTCTGTCTCCCTCTGTACCTGCGTCATAGCGAAACCCCAAAGAATCTATTTATGTTGAAACGTTCCCGTCCACATTAATTATCGACCCTGTGATGTTTGCTGTTGGGGCTTATACAGATTAGGAGTGCAATTATATATTTACCCTTAAGCTATATATCTACTCCCTAGTTTGCAAAGTGATAATTCTATGTACCTTTATTACTTATGGCTCATCATACTGCCTATAGGCTCTTGTCAGTCTAATTGGATTTCCTATCTCAGCAGTTATTACTTTGTATTGCAGTCTGTAGGTTTTACATGTAAAAGGCACCATGCCAGTTATTTAACCTCATTGCTGCTGAAGAAGATTGCATTGTTTTGTTATTCTTTCTGGAAACAAATAGGTAATTTACAGTATATATTAAATACAATTATTTTAGTAATGTAAATAATGCTATTTTAATGTTTTTTTTTCAGAGTCTCTATTACCATTATAGAAAACTATCGTTCTTCTGCAATTTAAAATAGGGCACAAGAAAAAAATATATTTTTTTCTTTTAAGAAGATCACATATATATATATATCATTTTGCAGATGTAGCTGTCTCTGAGAATGGTCTTTGCTGTAAGATACTGCCACTGCCAAAAGCTAATTTACCAATTAAATGACATCACAACTTAGTGGCTGAACAAATCTTTATTCCTAGCTATGGCAATAATTGCTTTCACTTTATACAATGTTAATATACGACGACATCAACAGGGATGCTGAGACTGAATGACCTCATTTATATGCAGCACTATTAAAAAACCTTACAGTATGAGATCTTGCAAAAGCAAAATGTAAAGCATCAATAGCCGAACTAGCCAGAACAATACAAATATGCTGACTTTCATTTGTCTGTAACAGTATAACATTCCTTAGAACTGATATTATCATCAGTAAGAGTCTAATCAAAATAGCCTTGGGCTACAAAGCAGAGCTCGATGGCTTTTTCTCTAGAATCTGGTTATATAATGTTTGAATATGAACGATGGAGATTTTTCATTATTTTGTTATGGGACTACACAGCACCCTATGCTGCGTATGAGCAAACAGGACCCGACTTCCACTACTGGTACCCACTGGCAAACATCAATTAGTCATGCACCCCACATTTTTCCCTCTATTGAAGGGAAAGATAAAAAACTGGTAACTACAATATTTTTCTGCATTCTTTACATAAATTAACATATAACTAGAGTCTGAAAGTTTTTAGAACTGATCAGCACTTTGCTGTTTACTCTCCTCTGTCCTTATTTGGAAGCCTCAATCCAGACTTGTGTCTATAGAAGACAGGGGACACGGGACTGTCATTTTGTTAACAAAATCTCCATCACCTCACAATATATATATATATATATATATATTATATATATATATATATATATATATATATATATATATATATATATATATATATATATATATATATATATACTGTAGTTGTATGGTATATCACGTATCGTATACATGTACATATAAACTTTGTGTTCTGGCTACTGCAGATGGACTGTACAATAGTGAGGAATAGAGATTTAATGAATCAAGACCATGTATACAATTACACATCTAAAATGTCACATGTGGCCAATTCATAGTGTCTTGCATATGTGCAGGAAAATTGAATTATATCAAATTGTCTTTGAATACTTGCAAATATGTCAAAAATGCCAGTATCAATTACCTTTAAGTATTTAAAAAGTGCAATAAAACGGTCTTGAAAAGCTGTTGAAAAATATTGAGAAAATGGATTGCAATGGCAGTAACATTTTGGCTGCATGCTAAAAATAGGTAAAAAAAAACATTGGGACAGATTACGAGTGGATAGCTATTGTTTGCGCATGATCGATATCTGATTTTTGCGTTATTTTGTGCGTAAGTTAATATTAACGCTCCACTGGTTACTCCTCAGAGCTGTGGTTCAGAGCTGTGGTTAAAGTGATAGTAAATCCTAGCGTTTGTGAAACTCTAGCATTTACCAATGCAACAAATAAAGGGGACTTTCAGTCATGAAGTATAAAATACTTCATGCTGAAAGTTTATTTGTCTGCATCGTTTGCTGTGCTGAGCGCCTCAGGCCACGCACGGCAGAACACTATTTTATCACTAAGTTGATTTTACCCAATAGTGTGCTAGCTATCCAGCATAATGCCAGCTGGCCCACACAGCTATTGGCTAAGAGGTGTAAACGCCACCTCATTGATAAATAGCATTCTGCTGCGGGCGGCCTGAGGAGCTTAGAACTGCGAACGCTGCAGACAAATAAAGGAACTTTATTTATTTTATACTTCATAACTGAAAGTCCCCTTTATTTGTTGCACTGGTAAATCCTAGTGTTTCACTTATGCTAGGATTTACTATCACTTTAACTGTTTCAGGAAACAAAAAAGTGTCACAAAACACGTAAAAAACACATAACACAATACAGTTACACTTTCTAATAAAAATTATTAAAAAAAAATATTGCACAAAAAAGTTATAAAGGCTCAAATATATGAGATCTCAGGTGTTAGAAAATGGCAGGCAAAGGGATTTAACATAGACATACATATACACATATATGCACTCCAAGACCGGACCAGGTACACATCCAGTGAGTCAGCAACATCCCAGCCCTGGGTGCTAAATAGCACTCCAAAAAAACTGTGATGTCAAGAGCCACAGGCAGTTAACCCCAGTCCGGAATGGGTGCAAGAAACAAGGGGGGTTACAAACAAAAAGTAATACAACACTTAGAGACCCGCAGCACTCACCAGCTAGCTCACAGCTAAGATAAAATCACAACTGGAAAGGTTAGTATATATATATATATATATATATATATATATATATATATATATATATATATATATATATATATGTATACATATGTATTTATGTGTGTATATATGTAGTTACAGAAATTAATACAAATGTATACATATAAAGATATATATATATATATATATATATATATATATATATATATATATATATATGCATTGAAGCCCTTTGCAGTGAAAACATGTAAAAGCATATTTATGCAATATTCATTTTTAATAACAGTTTTAACTGTGTATTTACTGTAAATATTTCACATTCCAGTGTTCTGCACATAGCAGAATATGTTCTATGTTTTTTTATAAGTACATATTCCTATTAATATCTGTATATATCTATATCTATATATAATCATCTAAAATATATATATATATTTATACATATATATAGGTATAGATATATATTGCACTAAAATACCATCAGATATATGTAGAAATATGAATATTATTATGAATAAATAGAACATATTCTGCTATGTGAAAAACATTGCAATGAGAAATATTCATATTTTCATGTCGGGTTAGCGCACATGAGAATATGCTATTGGGTTTGCACGCGAGTAGGGTTTTTTCCCCACTTTTTTTTCTCCATTGACTTCTATGGGGGAATAGGTTATCATGCGCACAATATTCTAAATATGTCTTTTTAATTGCACTGCATTAGCGTAAAAGAGCAATAACTTTTTTACTTTCAACTTATAATACAAGCGCAGCCCAACGTGCATAAAAACTATGGCCTAGATTTGGAGTTTGGCGTTAGCCGTGAAAACCAGCGTTAGAGGCTCCTAACGCTGGTTTTAGGCTACCGCCGGTATTTGGAGTCACTCAAAATAGGGTCTAACGCTCACTTTTCAGCCGCGACTTTTCCATACCGCAGATCCCCTTACGTCAATTGCGTATCCTATCTTTTCAATGGGATCTTTCTAACTCCGGTATTTATATATTCCGGAGTCGTGTCTGAAGTGAGCGTTAGACATCTAACGACAAAACTCCAGCCGCAGGAAAAAAGTCAGTAGTTAAGAGCTTTCTGGGCTAACGCCGGTTTCTAAAGCTCTTAACTACTGTACTCTAAAGTACACTAACACCCATAAACTACCTATGTACCCCTAAACCGAGGTCCCCCCACATCGCCGACACTCGAATAATTTTTTTAACCCCTAATCTGCCGACCGCCACCTACGTTATCCTTATGTACCCCTAATCTGCTCCCCCTAACACCGCCGACCCCTGTATTATATTTATTAACCCCTAATCTGCCCCCCTCAACGTCGCCTCCATCTGCCTACACTTATTAACCCCTAATCTGCTGACCGCAAAGCGCCGCCACCTACGTTATCCTTATGTACCCCTAATCTGCTGCCCCTAACACCGCCGACCCCTATATTATATTTATTAACCCCTAATCTGCCCCCCACAACGTCGCCTCCACCTGCCTACACTTATTAACCCCTAATCTGCCGAGCGGACCTGAGCGCTACTATAATAAAGTTATTAACCCCTAATTCGCATCACTAACCCTATAATAAATAGTATTAACCCCTAATCTGCCCTCCCTAACATCGCGACACCTAAATTCAATTATTAACCCCTAATCTGCCGACCGGAGCTCACCGCTACTCTAATAAATGTATTAACCCCTAAAGCTAAGTCTAACCCTAACACTAACACCCCGCTAAGTTAAATATAATTTACATCTAACGAAATTAATTAACTCTTATTAAATAAATTATTCCTATTTAAAGCTAAATACTTACCTGTAAAATAAACCCTAATATAGCTACAATATAAATTATAATTATATTATAGCTATTTTAGGATTAATATTTATTTTACAGGTAACTTTGTATTTATTTTAACCAGGTACAATAGCTATTAAATAGTTAAGAACTATTTAATAGCTAAAATAGTTAAAAATAATTACAAAATTACCTGTAAAATAAATACTAACCTAAGTTACAATTAAACCTAACACTACACTATCAATAAATTAATTAAATAAACTACCTACAATTACCTACAATTAACCTAACACTACACTATCAATAAATTAATTAAATACAATTCCTACAAATAAATACAATTAAATAAACTAGCTAAAGTACAAAAAATAAAAAAGAACTAAGTTACAAAAAATAAAAAAATATTTACAAACATAAGAAAAATATTAACAACATTACAACCCACCACCCACATACCCCTAATCTAACCCAAACCCCCCTTAAATAAACCTAACACTAAGCCCCTGAAGATCATCCTACCTTGTCTTCACCTCACCGGGTATCACCGATCCGTCCTGGCTCCGATATCTTCATCCAACCCAAGCGGGGGCTAGACATCCACTGAAGAAGTCCAGAAGAGGCTCCAAAGTCTTCATCCTATCCGGGAAGAAGAGGCGATCCGGACCGGCAACCATCTTGATCCAAGCGGCATCTTCTATCTTCATCCGATGACGACCGGCTCCATCCTGAAGACCTCCACCGCGGACCCATCTTCTTCCGGCAACGTCCAACTGAAGAATGACGGTTCCTTTAAGGGACGTCATCCAAGATGGCGTCCCTCGAATTCCGATTGGCTGATAGGATTCTATCAGCCAATCGGAATTAAGGTAGGAATATTCTGATTGGCTGATGGAGTCAGCCAATCAGAATCAAGTTCAATCCGATTGGCTGATCCAATCAGCCAATCAGATTGAGCTCGCATTCTATTGGCTGATCGGAACAGCCAATAGAATGCGAGCTCAATCTGATACCCGGTGAGGTGAAGACAAGGTAGGATGATCTTCAGGGGCTTAGTGTTAGGTTTATTTAAGGGGGGTTTGGGTTAGATTAGGGGTATGTGGGTGGTGGGTTGTAATGTTGTTAATATTTTTCTTATGTTTGTAAATATTTTTTTATTTTTTGTAACTTAGTTCTTTTTTATTTTTTGTACTTTAGCTAGTTTATTTAATTGTATTTATTTGTAGGAATTGTATTTAATTAATTTATTGATAGTGTAGTGTTAGGTTAATTGTAGGTAATTGTAGGTAGTTTATTTAATTAATTTATTGATAGTGTAGTGTTAGGTTTAATTGTAACTTAGGTTAGTATTTATTTTACAGGTAATTTTGTAATTATTTTAACTATTTTAGCTATTAAATAGTTCTTAACTATTTAATAGCTATTGTACCTGGTTAAAATAAATACAAAGTTACCTGTAAAATAAATATTAATCCTAAAATAGCTATAATATAATTATAATTTATATTGTAGCTATATTAGGATTTATTTTACAGGTAAGTATTTATCTTTAAATAGGAATAATTTATTTAATAAGAGTTAATTAATTTCGTTAGATGTAAATTATATTTAACTAGGGGGGTGTTAGTGTTTAGGGCTAGACTTAGCTTTAGGGGTTAATACATTTATTAGAATAGCGGTGAGCTCCGGTCGGCAGATTAGGGGTTAATAAGTGTAGGCAGGTGGAGGCGACGTTGTGGGGGGCAGATTAGGGGTTAATAAATATAATACAGGGGTCGGCGGTGTTAGGGGCAGCAGATTAGGGGTACATAAGGATAACGTAGATGGCGGCGCTTTGCGGTCGGCAGATTAGGGGTTAATTATTGTAGGTAGCTGGCTGCGACGTTGTGGGGGGCAGATTAGGGGTTAATAAATATAATATAGGGGTCGGCGGTGTTAGGGGGCAGCAGATTAGGGGTACATAGGGATAATGTAAGTAGCGGCGGTTTACGGAGCGGCAGATTAGGGGTTAAAAATAAAATGCAGGTGTCAGCGATAGCGGGGGCGGCAGATTAGGGGTTTAATAAGTGTAAGGTTAGGGGTGTTTAGACTCGGGGTACATGTTAGGGTGTTAGGTGCAGACGTAGGAAGTGTTTCCCCATAGCAACAATGGGGCTGCGTTAAGAGCTGATGTGCAGGTGTTAGGTTTTTTTTTCAGCTCAAACAGCCCCATTGTTTCCTATGGGGGAATCGTGCACGAGCACGTTTTTTAGGCTGGCCGCGTCCGTAAGCAACTCTGGTATTGAGAGTTGAAGCTGCGTTAAAAATGCTCTACGCTCCTTTTTTGGAGCCTAACGCAGCCTTTATGTGGACTCTCAATACCAGAGTTATTTTTATGGTGCGGCCAGAAAAAAAGCCGGCGTTAGTTTTTCGGGTCGTTACCGACAAAACTCCAAATCTAGCCGCATATTTCTTGTGCAATTAGCGCTCTAGCGAAAGCGCTAAATAGAACTGCACTCATAATCTGGCCCATTCTTGGCTAGGAGAAACAGCTTTAAACCCACAATTGTAATAACAATGAAATTAATTAAAAAGTGCCCTTTTCCTGCCAAACATACGGCAAAACAAATTGGCCGATAGCTTGGAATCAACTCCTATATTTGACACTTGGTAAAAAGAAATAAGTCCTTCGCATTGTTCCTGAATTTCTTTCCAAGGTAATTCCATACTTACATTCCTCTCAAGACAGTACTTCCAGCCTTCAATGAAGGTCAGCAATATGTGGAAAATAAACCTTTGTATACACTAAGGAAACATTTAGGAAACAAAATGCTCCTGTTAAGACTACTATATAAAGGATATAATGAATGGAGGGCGCTTAAAGCGGAGTAAAAATAATAATAAAGTAGTTAAAGGGATAGTAAACCCCAAAATTTTCTTTTATGATTCAGATAGAACATACAATTTTAAACAACTTTCCAATTTAATTCTATTATCAAATTTTCTTCATTCTCTTGTTATCCATTGCTGAAGGGACAGCATTGCACTACTGACAGGAAGCTGAAAATATCTATTTAGCCAATCACAAGAGACAATTAGCAGCAGCTCCCACTAGTGTATGATATGTGAGTATTCATTTTTAAAAAAAGGGATATTAAGAGAACGAAGCACATTTGAAAATACAATTGAAATAAAAAGTGTCTTAAAATGACATGCTCTATCTGAATCATGCCAGTTTAATTTTTACTTTCCTATCACTGTAATTAAGTATGCTCACTAGAATAAAAGTAAATGGATTTAATAGGCATATGCATAAAAAAAAAACCCATCAATATAGTTAAATATTAGGAAATTGGTCTATAAATACATAGAGTACTCAGAACCACATCTGTTGAATTAAAAATCAGAAATATGATACATAAAATATTCTTGAATTAAAAAAATGAACCAAATAAGACATTTATCACAAGAAGTTTAAATGCAAATAAGAGAAATTGTTCATAAGATAAAATGTTCAGGGACGTCTCCCAATAACCACCTATATAACTTTAAAATGACCAAATGATTGGTCTTTAAGGCATGTGAACTCAGCGTATCCTTTAGTGGTATCGTAAGTATATGCTGTGACTGCTGCAGGCAGGCGATATCTGTCAAGGTACCTTAATATGTAGATTTCTGTGATTGGACTTCTAGACGAAAATTCCTGTAAAGTGTTACGGTACTCACCCCCACTCGACTACTGTTTCTAGTCGCTTCACATGCGGTGTACCTGTGGTTTGGGTATGTGCTGTCTCTCTGAGGTTTTTTCGCCATTTGCTCCCCTTACTGGCGGTCGCGTCATATGACGTCACATTGCTGGTTACCGCTGTTTACAGAGTAAGCCTGGTTTTACCCTCTTTGGACTCTGCTTACTCCGGCTTACTCCGTAAACAGCAGTAACCAGCAAGGTGACGTCATATGATGCAACCACCAGTAAGGAGAGCAAATGCAGAAAAACCTTAGAGAGACAAGAGACGGCACATACCCAAACCACAGGTACACCGCATGTGAAGTGACTAGAAGCTGAAGTCAAGCGGGGGGTGAGTATTGTAACACTTTACAGGAACTTTTGGCTGGGAATCCGATCACAGAAATCTACATATAAGTGCCCGTTTTTAAAAAATTCGATAAAAAACAGCGGCACTTTAATTACATCAAAATTTTATATTTCACTTGTGTTGTGAAAAAAACTTACCTTTTATTCTTAACAGCCGCTCCAGCTTCCTCCCGCCCATTGCAAAGCCTCTTCCTTGGTCTAAAACGAGGAATCCGGCTTTCTCCAATCACAGTGTTAAATCAGACACTGATTCCCCCAGGGGGGGAAGCCGTGATTGGAGGATGACTGATCCATCATTTCTGATGTCAGAAATGGCTTGCGACAACCCGGGGGAAGCTGGAGCGGCTGTCAAGTTTAAAAGGTAAGTATTTTTTTCACAACGAGTGAAATGTAAATTTTGATAAATTAAGTGCCCCTGTTTTAATCAAATTTTTTAAAACCGGGCACTTTAGCATCAAAATTTATATTCACTTTAAGGTACCTTGACAGATATCATATTATGTATTATGTTTCTGATTTTTAATTCAACAGATGTGATTCTGAGTACTCTATGTATTTATAGACCAATTTCCTAATATTTAACTATATTGATGTATTTTTTATGCATATGCCTATTAAATCCATTTAAATGTATTCTAGTGAGTATAATTAATTAACTACTTTATTTTTATTTTAACTCCGCTTTAAGTGCCCTCCAATCATTATATGCTTTATACATTCCATAGGTATATCTTTTGTGAAGGAGATATCTAGGAGAGGCAGTGAGCTAGGAGTTAAGCGCCACACTTCTACTTTATACTCTAAGACTACAATATCAAGGGCTAGATTAAAATTGGGACGCTAATTTAATGTGCGCCCGTAAATGCGGTAATTAGCACTCTGGTTAATTTTCTAAATGTCTTCCAATTGCCCCCAAATTTCAGTGTAGTGTTGGTAAAACAAAAAAAGTAGCATCTTTTTAATCTATTTTATAAATAACTGCACAAAGCAGTTTTTAGTGCTTAAAGTGAATGTAAATTTTGATGTTTAAGTTCCCGGTTTTTAAAACTTAGATTAAAACAGGGGCACTTTAATTCATCAAATTTACATTTCACTCCTGTTGTGACAAAAAACTTACCTTTAAACTTCACAGCAGCTGCTGCTTCCTCCGGTCTCACAAGCCCATTTCTGATGTCAGAAATGATTGATAGGTCATCCTCCAATCACAGATTCCCCCCCGGGGGATTCAGTGTCTGATTCACTGCTGTGATTTGGAGAAGCCAGATACCTCATTTTAGACCAGGAAGAGGCTTTGAAACAGGTGGAGGAAGCTGGAGCTGCTGTGAATATTAAAAAGTAAGTTTATTTTCACAACAGGAGTGAAATGAAAATATTGATGAATTAAAGTGCCCCTGTTTTTAATCAAAGTTTTAAAAACCGGGCACTTTAGCATCAAATTTACATTCACTTTAAAGTGGGGTGCCTTTACATTGCAGTCTATAGGGACTGTGTGTTCCCTGTAAATATTTTTTTTTTCAAGGAGCGTCTGAAGCTATACAGGGTTAGAGACAGTCTTATGGAGAGGAGTAGAGAGTTCCAGAGGACAGGAGCAGCAGTGAGAAGTCTTGGAGATGGGAGTGGGATGTACAGATAACAGGAGTGGAGAGACGTAGGTCAGAGGGTTGATCGAAGAGGATGGGTAAGACTGTTGAGTGCTTTGTAAGTTAGGGTTAATACTTTAAAGGGACAGTTAAGTCCAAAAAAACATTTTATGATTCAAATTGGGCATGCAATTTTAAACAACTTTCCAATTTACTTTTATCACTAATTTTGCTTTGTTCTCTTGGTATTCTTAGTTAAATGCTAACCTAGGATGTTTATATGCAAATTTTTTAGACCTTGAAGACCAACTCTAATCTGAAAGCATTTTGATATTTTTTCACCACGAGAGGGAGTTAGTTCATGTGGTTTCATATAGATAACAATGAGCTCCCGCACGTGAAGTTACCTGGGATTGAGCACTGATTGGCTAAAATGCAAGTCGGTCAAAAGAACTGTAATAAGGGGACAATTTGCAGAAGCTTAGATAAAAGGTAATCACAGAGGTAAAAAGTGTATTATTATAACTGTTTTTGTTTATGTAAAACTGGGGAATGGGTAATAATAGGGATTATCCTATCTTTTTAAACAACCAAAATTCTAGTGTTGACTGTCCCTTTAAATTGTATTCTGGAGTGTATGGGGAGCTAATGTAGAGACTGGAAGAGCGGAGCAGCTGATGTAGATAGCCGACTAAGGTGGATGAGTCTAACAGAAGCAGTCATAATAGATGATAATACCATGATGTGTAAAGAGCCTGCAACTAAAATTGTGAAAAAATGATTTTTTAACAATTAAAAATGTATTAAAATAGGTTATAAAAAATAGCGTGTTTTTCCCCTAAACGTTTATAGTAAAAAGAAGGGTTTATCCTCATATAAAAAAGGCCCTTTCGGTATAGTTATATAACTTTAATCTTTACATGGGGGCTCCCATTAGCCTCTATGCAAATAATTGGAGATTTATTCATGCCAGGTGGGTCACAATAACAACAGTGATAACCTGGGTATTAAAACTTATAGGGGGCTTTAAAACAAGGTGTCTGGGGGGTCTCTTGACCTTTTTGATGGCATGTTATAAGGGTTTGTATATGTTAAGGGCAATAAGTGCTTACACTTTTTATAATGGTGTGATCCTTAAGGATTCCAAAACTTTCTTTTTGTCTACACCGTGACCACAAATGTAAATTACCAACATGCATATATTAGAAATTACCTACTTTTATATTCCACGGATGTTTCTCTGCCATATAAAATTATTTTTTTATTTTCTCAAATGACGTTTGTTCAAGACAACCTTCTAAAATGGGGCCGTTGCACTGTCTAAATCAATTTCCAATCCGATCTCGATGTTTACATATAATTAAGTGACTATTTCGTCACCATGCGACATGCGTATTGCGATCCATCCATTTGCGCATGCGCAAATCCCCCTCCGTGATACCACAATTACAGTGGGTGCATATAATTAAGTGACTGTTTCGTCACCATGCGCATGCGTATTGCGATCTATAGATTTGGCGCATGCCGCATATCCCCTCCATGATACCACAATTACAGCGGGTCTGCTGGTGAGTGACGTCGATTTAGCATATCGCGCATGCGCATAAGCGGCTATACTCCGCCATTATGATAACCTGGGTTATCGGTCAGGGTTGGAGAATTGAAATGTATAGCCAGCGATGGGTTTGGAAACTCTTTGATTTTCGGAATGGGATTTAACCTAAATGGTAGTTCTTTGAAAATACAAGTAAATTACAAAGTAAATTATAATATAATGATATTGCGATTGCAGGATTTTTTTGGGGGGGGTTTAGTGTCCCTTTAAACAAGTATGTTATAAACACACTATTTATATACTGTTTATTTTGTGTTTATTTTTTGTACAACTTGGCAAAAAATAAACTTGGATAAAAATTAATAAAAAAGTAGAAGAAAAAAACAAGACGGTAGGCTTCAAATCATAGAATGGCCAGTACAGTCTCCAGACTTAAACCCCATCAGGCTGGTTAGGGATGAACTGGACAGAAGGGTGAAAACAAAGTACCCTACAAGTGCAACCCAATTATGGGGACCTCCTTAGTTGAGCGCAGTTAGCACGTGAGCATGAGCAATAAATAGCGCACCACTCGTGATTTGGTATATACTGTACATTTTCTTATAACCATTATAAGTGCAGTACACTTGAGTCATAATTATATTACTTGTAATATTGTTGATGTTTTTTTCCATGTGATTACATATCATAGTTAAACGGACAGTCAAGTCCAAAAAGAACTTTCATGTTTCAAATAGGGCATGTAATTTTAAACAACTTTTCAATTTACTTTTATCACCAATTTTGCTTTGTTCTCTTGGTATTCTTAGTTGAAAGCTAAAACCTAGGAGGTTCATATGCTAATTTCCTAGACCTTGTAGGCCGCCTCTAATCTAAATGCATTTTGATAGTTTTTTCACCACTAGAGGGCATTAGTTCACGTATTTCGTATAGATCAACATTGAGCTCATGCACGTGAATTTACCATGGAGACAGCTCTGATTGGCTAAAATGCAAGTCTGTCAAAAGAACTGAAATAATGGGGGCAGTCTGCTGAGGCTTAGATACAAGGTAATTACAGGAGGTAAAACGTGTATTATTATAACTGTGTTGGTTATGGCAAAACTGGGGAATTGGTAATTAAGGATTATATATCTTTTAAAACAACAAAAATTCTGTGTTGACTGTCCCTTTAAAAATATATTTTATAAATTTTATTACATTCATATATAAAAAAATCCTCAACTACAAGGACACCCATCAACTTCTACGTAGTCTAATGCCATTACCTGGAAGGATTGAGGGGTAAAACCAATCAAAATATGACACACCTGAAATGAAACGTAGAGACAATTCTACTTCACCACATTTTTTCTTTCAAGATTCAAATAAAGAATGCAATTTCAATCAACTTTCTAATTTACTTCTATTATCAATTTTTCTTTGTTCTCTTCGTATCTCTGATTGAGAAGCAGGGACGTAAAGCTTAGGAGCCTACCCATTTCTGGGGCAGCAGCTTTGAAAGAATGTTATCCATTTGCAAGAGCACTAGATGTCAGCTCTATTTCCATGACATGTAGTGCTCCAGATACCTACCAAGATATCTCTTTAACAAAGAATACCATGGGAACAAAACCACATTTGATAATAGAGGTAAATTGGAAACTTTTTTTTAAATCATATGCTCTGTCTGAATCACAAAAGAACAATTTTGGGTTTAATATCCCTTTAAATTTAACTTACAGCAATATTCAGATCTAAATTAATTATACGTTTCAGGGATTTATGAACAGAATAATGTCAGCAACTAATGTAGGCTTTATATAAGAGGTTGGCTTTATTTTGCTATTTCAGATGTTTCTAAAACTAATTACACGAAAGACTGCTTAGCCAATAAAAATTCTTCAGTTCTATAATTAAAACTTCTGCTGAAGCTAAATAAGTAAATAGGTGTATGCAATCAAATGCAAATCTTCTTACTGCTACTGGTAGAAATCCATTGCTATATACCAAGTCAGTTTTAACTTATTATTGCCAATTAGTAAATTAATCATATTCTAAAGAGTTTGAATGATCAAATTGGTGAATGAAAAAACTGTTTGTTTGTAAAGTCTTCATAATTAGTTTTTTTTTAGATTTTGCATATTTATTGGAAAAAAACTGAATTTATGGTGGAAATTTTATGTTTTCTTAATTTATGTAGTTACTAGTACTAAAGGCCCGTGTACACGGGCCATTTTTGCAGTACAAGCGGTCCCGACCCTTGCTCCTCTCCCCCCTGTCTTTTTGCTTTCTCTCCACCCTCTCTTTTGCTTTCTCTCCGCCCTCTCCTGTTGCGCTCTCTCTCCTCCCCTCTTTTGCTCTCTCCCCCCTCTCCCCTCTTTGGCTCCCCCCCATTTCTTTGCTCTCTCTATCCCCCTTTTTCTTGTTCTCTCCCCCCTCTTTGGCTCTCTCCCCCCCCCTCTTTGGCTCTATCTCCCCCCTCTTTTTGCTTTCTCTCCACCCCTCTCTTTTGCTTTCGCTCCGCCCTCTCCTTTGCGCTCTCTCCCCCCCTCTTTGGCTCTTCCCCCCCTCTTTGTCTCTCTCTCCCCCTTCTTTGGCTCTATCTCCCCCCTCTTTGGCTCTCTCCCCTCTTTTGCTCTCTCTCCTCTTTGGCTCTCTTTCCTCTTTGTCTCTCTCTCTCCCCCCTCCTTGCCCCCCCCTTGGCTTTCTCTCCCCCCCTTTGGCTCTCTCCCCCACCTCTTTGGCTCTCTCTCCCCCCCCCTCTTTGGCTCTCTCCCCTCTTTTGCTCTCTCTCCTCTTTGGCTCTCTTTCCTCTTTGACTCTCTCTCTCTCCCCCCTCTTTGGCTCTCCCCCCCTTTGGCTCCCCCCCCTCTTTGGCTCTCTCTCCCCCCCTCTTTGGCTCTCTCCCCTCTTTTGCTCTCTCTCCTCTTTGGCTCTCTTTCCTCTTTGGCTCTCTCTCTCCCCCCCCCCTTTGGCCCTTCTCCCCCCTCTCCTGCTCCCTCTCTGGCTCTCTGGATATGCCCCCAGAAGCTTCATAAAGCTGCATCTCGTGCAAAATCGTTTACTTCCGGTATCTTAATATTGCGTTTTTTATATCAAGCGTTTTTTATCAATAAATAAACTATAGACTGAATTCAATTGATTTTAAGAGGGGAGACAAGAGATCTTTCGAAACTTAATAATCCTTATGACTTTATAAATTATTTGACTGTTATGTTAGCTCCGTAAACCTCGTGACGTCACTTCCGGTGCAGGTAATTTATTGCGATCGTAAAATGATGATCGTAGACTTCAATGGATATAAACTTTCAATTGGGGATGTAAAATATGGCT
This sequence comes from Bombina bombina, assembly GCF_027579735.1. NCBI lineage: Eukaryota > Metazoa > Chordata > Amphibia > Anura > Bombinatoridae > Bombina > Bombina bombina. The sequence continues at coordinate 1,047,327,157 of NC_069502.1, forward strand.
AAATTGAATATTGAAGTTGGTGCCAATTGTACAGGAGCCAATTGTACCGGAAGTAAACGATTTTGCAACATCCGGTAAAGCACCCTATATAAGGCCACCTTTAGCATTTACAAACCAGTCTTGAGAAAGGCCTAGCACGGGCCGAAATGCGTAGACCAGCACTGGTAAGCCTTATTCTATTATTTGCTATTTGTTTAGGACATTCTACACTATATTTCATTTTGTTTTTCCACAGGTGGATCGTCTGTTCCCTTTTCTTTTTATTGTTGTTTTTGCTTTAATATCCCCTTCCCAGTTACTATTGGCACTTGTTTGAAGATTGTGGATTTACTTTCATTTTTAAACACCATAAACTTTGCTGTGTATGCCACCAATTTCGTCTACTTTTGATCGTCACTTCTGATTGCAATTTATTTTACATATTTTTCACGCCTTTCGTCATTTTTTTAAGACTTTCGTCACATATTTGGATTTGACTTTTATCTATTATTTGGATCACATAAAAGGTTTTCATTGGGATTGCACATCAACTGTTTATCTACAGGATTTCATAAACACTTTTTTCCATCAGCACTTTTTTTGATTTTTTGATTTTTATGAACCTTTTTTATCATTTTTTGATCAATTAGATTACCATTATTACTGTTTTAATCACTGGATTGATTGATTTTCCATTATTGGTTTTACCATTGTTATTATTTGTTATATATTCCGCCTGTTATTCATTTGCACTATTAATTTGTTATATCCCTATTCTTGCTCATGGATCCATGAAGTATGAAACTGTCGTTTTAATCTAGTTGTTCTTTAACTCAACTGTACCTTGATTTTAATCAATTTGTGAAGATTTATTAAATTAATTTTTAGCCACTTTCTGGTATCTCATAACTTAAACCTAGACCTCCTTAGGGTAGGAGCCTGGGTTCTCTCACATTTTACTATTTTTTCTGGGTAACAGCTAGGAGTCACCCGCCCCCCGGCTTAAAGGTTCCCATCAGGCGCTGAGCCAATCCATAGATTTAATTTCGTTTGGATGCATATTGCCCCATTGTCTGTTAATCCAATAATAACCTCACTTCACTACTGAAATATTACTGTGTCCTTCAGTTATTTGATAGATCAAAATGAAATTGCTGATCAAACACCCAATTATTTATAAATGAAAAATCATGTAATCTAAGGGGTGCCTAAACTTTTGCATACAAGTGTATATACACCACATACATTGGAGCCCTTCCAATCAAACACGTTTGCCATATAAATAAACATTTTTATTCATATTCATTTTTTTCATTAAAAGTGTATATTTATGCCTGATACTTTATGTGTTTGTGAGGTGTTTAGTGCAAGTTTACCTTACAATTTACTTCAGGTCTAAATATTCTAACGCAGTTTCGAGCGCAAACTTAACTATCCAACTTGTAATACTAACGCAAATTAGAGCAAGAGTAATATCAATTTTAAGTATAGGCTGAGCTTGAGCGAAGCCAGCCAAAACTAACCTTTTCTGGTGACACACTTTATGTACTTGTAATATCGAAGTAACAAAGTCAAGCAATATTGGTTTTTACATGCACACTATAATTAGTGAGACACTTGTAATCTGGCCCATAGTGTATTAATAAATGGAGTGCATTCAGCAGGGGAGACTAGTTACTAGTGGTCTTCCATTGTTGGACCTGTTTAACATATATGTCAGCAATATCACCAAGGGTTACAGGGGAAGGTATGTGTCTTTGCAGATGATACAAACATTTGTAATAAAGTTGATGTTCTCTGGAGTGTACCAAATGAGAAGTGATATGACTTTACTGTTCCTTTAATATTCTTCATGCAAAAATATGTTGACATTTATATGTTTAAATGCTCGTCCTTAAATATTGTAAGACAAAAATATTTGAGTGTACTGTGTCTTTAGGAGCTGTTTTCTTCTCTCACAGTTGAATATTTGTGATAAAACAAGCACACGTGGTAATATTGCATTTTTAACATGTTCTCCTAATTTCTACTAAATCCCACTTATAAATGATCTTCTCATTATTTATTTCAACAACATCTACAAGTCATATTATATTACTCATTCAATCAGAGGAATGAAATGAGCCTGTAAAGGAAAAATATGAGTCCACACACAATACAAACCGCCTAAATCATAAATTATACTAAAACTTGTTTGCTTGCCTTCAGAATTGTTTCAACAATTGTAAGAGAACTGATTTTGGACAAGTTGGCAAATGTTTAAGCATTCCATCGATTTCTGCTTTGAAAATTCGTATTACATTTTAGTAGCTAAAAACAGTTTTAAGAAATAATTAATTGTTCAAATATAAATGGTGATGAAATATATTGTGTTTTATTACAATGTGAGGGTTATGTCATTGCCTGATGAAGTGGGGTAGAACAGTTACAGGTTTCTAATTTTGTTGTAAGAAATCTTTAGGAGAAGCTGCTGAGAAAGTTGTTGGGAGAAGTATTGAGCCGTCTGTGTGGAATCTTAGTGGAGTCTATAGAGAAGTCTTTATTGGACAACTTTATACACAGTCTCTGTGGAATTAAAGTTTTAAAAGGGTAGGATTTAACATCACTAAGATAAATAGTAATCTAATCATACCCCTCCTGCGCCGCTGCTTCTCGCTAAACTAAGCAGCTCGGGCAGCCCATGGCACAGAGCTCTTTTTTTTAATTGACGTGACATTTCCACCTCTAAGTCAACAGCAGATTGGCTAGCATGGCTGATGAAACAGCCACTGTTGAAAAACGCGTTGCTTGTTTATATTTATTTTAATAAAGTAAGTTTATACACTTACCACTTGCTGCCATACTTTTATACTTCTTACCTACATTTTTATTTGATGCATCACCATTTTTTGAACTGTTTGTATCTGCCTCTTTGGAGCTTCCTGTCACACCAGAGGTCAGTCTGCTGGGTGACTGTTTGATTCCAGCCCTGCACTTAATGCACCAAGAGAGGTGCTCTACCCAAATGTGAGTGTAACCTTTTTGATATTTCCTCTCACTTATCAATATAGTACTAGGCCATATTGGCATTTTTGTTTGCTTCTTTACACCACCTACAGATTGCGTGATTAAACACTGGAGGTCAGTCTGCTGGGTGACTGATTCCAGCCTGCTTTTTCTGCACCAATAGGGGTGCTTCACCAAATGTGAGTGTAATTTATCACGCACTATTCTTGACCTATCCATACAATACTAGGCCCATGTGGCTCTTCTTTCTTTTTATGTTGCCTTTGTAGCAGATATTTCACAATTGTATGCTGGGGTTGACCAGTCCCAGCACCCTACCATCATGTTCCTTTAATGTTCATTTCAGAAATTAAACAATGTGCAGAGATACCTGGCTTTCATAGAGCGGAGAATAGAAAATACAATTAATAGCTGCATGAAATCACTTTCTCATTTAAGTGGATTATTATTTGGGATACATATAGTTGATAATAAGTTTATGATAGGTCTATGGATGCCCTAGTGATTAAAATAAATATGACATTTGAGTTACATTATATGCACTACCCGTGAGTTAGACGATTATTCTATAGCTGATGGAGTTAGGTAGTGGGATGTATAAGAAAAGTATAAACAAAAAAGTTACTTTAGTACAAATTGTTCATCACAATTTTTTTTTGATCATTGGGTCATTCAGTCTGGCCAAATTTTGTTAAAATTATTTGCTCATTAACAAAATGAATTCCCATTATTTCCAATGCAAAATATCTACAGGGCATCAGAGGAGCAGCGGGAAAACAGCACAACTTGGCAGACAGGCAGCCCAAAGCATTTTGTTTCCCTCTATTCTCTCTTCTTAGTTTCTATCTAACTTATACTTCTTTCCCTTCTCTTCTAACACATTTTGGCCCTACTCGGGTGACCGTGAGTTAAGTGAAATAATACTTACAGACAGGGACCTTTATCACATTTTTGAGCCATCCCTAATAAAGTCGGAATTAGTCGAGTAAAAGTGACGCTTACAGACTAATTGGTGGACACAGGAACTAATCGACAAGAACATTGCTGGGTTATTATTTGATAGTTAGATGAGGCCTTTCCATCCTGCAAATTAATGTGAAGCCTTTTTCCGCCTTAAAAAATAATCAAACATCTTTGTTGTTGTATTTATATGTTCATTAGTTGATTTGTTAAAGATATTGGGGCCGATTTTGTTTACGGTGAGTCTTTAGACTGCTGCTCCATAACTTGTCTGCCTGCTCTGAGGCCGCAGACAGAAATCAACCCGATCGAATACGATCGGTTCGATTGACACCCCCTGCTAGCAGCTGATTGGCTGCGAATCTGCAGGGGGCAGCATTGCACCAGCAGTTCACAAGAATCATGTCCGCTCGCACTATGTTAAATATACCCCATTGTATGTTTATTGTATAGTAACTCATGTCTGGGATGAAGCAAGGTGGACTAACAACATTTATGTTAAAATTTTCAATTTTTTGGGGCTAATTAGCTTACATACCCATGGGTACAACATTTATTTTTTGAATGTATCAGTTGGTTATATGAGTGTCAAAGGGAAGACACATTTGCATAAAACATTTTTCTTTGTTTTTTCTCTTGAAAATACAATAAAACTTATCAGTATATATTATATCAGATAGTTCATCAGAGTATGTCAAATATTATATCAACAACCTAAAGGAGTCTACATTCTGTTGTGAATGAAAAACAGTAAAAAAAAAACAACATATTTTTAGACTATATAATGACCTCATCATAAATTCAGATCTCAAATTTTCCAGATATCGCCATATGGTTTTGTTTTCATGTGCACCAAAACTGTAGAATCTTCCTGGCTGATAAAATTCCAATAGTTAATTTCAAATTTTAGCTTAGTGGTCAACAGAAAAAGTAAGAAAGTCCCATCAGCTGCAAACACACAAGTATATATATATATAATATTATATATATATTCCTTTGCAATAGCTTAGCATTTATGAACTGATGTATTGCTGGTTCATTGATGACTGATTGATCTCATAATTTATGCTATAATCAAAAAACATGTCATATCATGAACAAAGCTAGGGCATGGATTTTAAACTTCTACCACAAATATTCTTTGTTTTTTCATTCAGTAGAATAAAAACACTGCTTACAGTTTTCCTACAATAAAGTACAGAACAAAAGTGCATAATGTCAGCCAATAAAATCATTGGGCCAGTTAAAACATAAACAGAGAACTATGCTAGGAGTGTAATAGCCCCCTTCTACAGTCAGTCCCCAAATGGTGAACAAGCAGTTTAAAGGGATACTAACCCCAAATGTTTTCTTTCGTGGTGCATATAGATTATGCAATTTTAAGCAACTTTCTAATTTACTCCTATTATCAATTTTTCTTTGTTCTCTTGCTATCTTTATTTTAAAAACATTAATGTAAAGTTTAGGAGTCAGACCATTTTAGGTTCAATCAGCACCCTGAACTACCCATTGCCCCTAAAGGGGCATTTGTATGGGCATTGCCCTTAAAGCGCATTCAGCTCTTTTTCACTGCCCTTAAAAGGTCATTCAGCTCTTTTCCAAGTGCCCATACCTAATCTAAACCCCCCAAAGTAAAACTAACCCCAGAATATCTACTCATGGTTCCTGAAGTCCGGACATCTATCTTCATCCAGGCGGCAAGAAGTCTTCATCCAAACGGCGACACCTTCATCCATCTCGGGGACGTCTTCTATCTTCATCCGGGTGGCGCGGAGCAGAGCTATCCTGGAAGTGGATCCCATCCTGCGCGGAGGGCCCTCTTCATACGGTCACCGCCATACACTGAAGGTGAATGCAAAGTAGCCGTTTCAAAATAGTATACCTTGGATTCCTATTGGCTGATTTGATTCTTCAAATTCAAATCAGCCAATAGGATGAGAGCTTCTGAAATCCTATTGGCTTTAAATCAGCCAATAGGATTTCAGTAGCTCTCATTCTATTTTTTAATTTTAATTTAAAGTTAGGAAGGGTGTTAGGTTTAGGTGTTAATCATTTAATTTAGTGTGTTGCGATGTGGGGGGAGCGGCGGTCAAGGACTAATAGGTTTAGTTTAGTAGTTACTATGTGGGGGGCTGGAGGTTTAGGGGTTAATACTTTATTATAATGTTGGCAATGTGGGGGGTTGGCGTTTTAGGGTTTATTTAGGTGTCGGTGATGTTGGGGAGCGGGTTGGATTAGGTGTTAATGTTACACAGAATACTTAACTACTGCTCTCAGATGACGGTATGGATCGTGTCGGTATAGGCTGTAACGCAAGCTTTTTAGCTGGACCACACAACCTGTAATACCGGTCCTATGAAAATCCCACATGACTCGTAATATGCATTCCTGGCTATTACCCTGGAATGGCCATTTTTTCATCGTTAAAAGCCGTACAGCAACACTTGTAATCTATCCGTAAGTTAGCAAGAGAATGAAGAAAAATTAATAAAAAGATAATAGGAGTAAAGATAATAGGAGTAAATTAGAAAGTTGCTTAAAATTGCATGCTCTATCTGAATCATGAAAGAAAAAAAATTGGATTTAGTATCCCTTCATAACAGCAAACATTAATTTGCAAAAGTTCAGATATATATAACAAGATGATGTTGTTTTTCTACTCTTTGGTAAAGGCACAGCATCCATTTTGTGATACAGAATAACAAAGATTGAAAACATTAGCTTATTAGGCATCTTAAGCTTTGCAAAACAAAATGAGATCCATATCATATATTTAACATGTCTGTTTCTGTGTAGATGGGGAGCACAATTTATTTTAAATAGATTAGTTACCTGTACTAAATAAAAGCTTGGTTTGGAACAGTGATCTGGCAATCACAGTGGGTGCCCTAAAGGAACAATATTTAATTCTAACATAGTTTATTTTGCAATTCAACTAAAAATTGAAGGACTCCTGTTCAATTAAAGAGAACAGAAAACCCTGCAGGGAAAATGTACACTTTACCTTTACCACATAAATCCAACACGTTTTCTAAAATCTGTGGTATATTAAAGTAAACTCCTGTAACTGAAATAAATGTAGTGCAGCTCTAGGCTACCATATCATTCACAGGTATAAATTCAGTACTGATGATGAAATGCCACATTCATGAAACGAAAATGGAAATTCTAAAACCTCCTGTGTATAATTTTACAAAGTATTCTAGGTCTGTTTCATAAGTGAAATTTGAATGAATATGGTGTTGAATCCTTTTACTTGTGACTTTCTCTAACACTGCTAATCACCTTAACTTAAGTATATTTTAATAGGAAAAAAAAGCTAAGCAAAATAAATCAATTTCCTATTAAATAAAAGAGCTTAGTAACACATTGGTATACTTTAAATAAATTGATGTGGGATAATATATATAGTGCACATCTATTAAAGGAATAGTCAGATAGGGCATGCAATTTTAAACAACTTTCCAATCTACCTTTATTATCAAATTTAATTTGTTCTCTTGGTATTCTTTGTTGAAAGCTAAACCTAGTCAGGCTATTACGTTAAATTCTAAGCCCTTGAAGACAGTCTCTTATCTTAGTGCATTTTGACAGTTTGTTACAGCTAGACAGTGCCAGTTCCTGTGTGCCATATATATATAATATTATGCTCACTCCCATGGAGTTATTTATGAGTGAGCACTGATTGGCTAAAATGCAAGTCTGTCAAAAGAACTGAGATAAGGGACCAGTCTTCAGAGGCTTAAAAACAAGGTAAAACAAGTGTATTAATATAACAGTATTGGTTATGCAAAACTGGGGAATTGATAATAAAGGGAGTATCTATCTTTTTAAACAAAAAACATTTTTAAGTAGACTGTCCCTTTAAGTCTAAAATGAGTCATTCCTTGCAATTTTAATACACTATCTGTGAAAATTCTTTGAAAAAAAAAAAACATTAAAATTCTTGGGGATCATGTTCTGGGCATTAGCTGCTTCAGCGGTACCATAGATACTCGAGTATAACGCCACTTGTGTATAATGCGAGGGGATAGCTATAATCTGGAAATGGGAGAAAAGTTCAAGACGCGAGTATAACGCGAGAAGCAAAAAAGTATAAATCAAAGAATAGAAAACACAATTTTACGAAGCTAAAAAAGGATACATTTTAATATCAAAGAATGAAAACACTATTTTACGGTACATACCGTAATTGTAACATACGGTAAACAGTAACAAAAGATTGTGGCCTACCAGTACTGAATATTAAAATCCTTCGAAGTCAGTGTCCGAATCCTCTTCTGCAAACAGTGCAATTATGTCATCTTGAGATTCTGCAGTATCCAGATAAGGATCAACAGTATCATCTGTCTCATCCTCCAAATTTTCATCATTCATAGATGGCATGATCTTCGGTCTCATCCATGGCATTGCTTATGCCACATTTATGGAAGGATTTCTGGATCATTTCTGGCGGCATTTATTCCCAGGCGTCTTTAACCCAACGACAAACAACAGTGATATCTGGTCTCTGAGGCAGGCCCGACTTGGTTGTTGTTACCGCATCAGGGCATATCCAATCGGCCCACATCTGACGAAGTCGAAATTTTGTGTAGTGCATAAAGTCTCAAATGTTAAAGGTCTAATAAGATCTTTATTGTTCTTATGGGTTAATATATAATGTCGTACCTGGTGGTAAAACCCGGAGGTAAAATGTGTGTAACCTAATTCTTGTGTCCTTTCTCTTGAGAGATGTTTACCTTTATCTATTAGGTTGATTACAGGAATCAAGTCTTGAAATGTGCCTGGTGTAGATATCTCGTGTGTGTTCCAAACCTTACACATCTCAGGTTCTTTATTAAAGAATAGAGTAGTTAGTAGAGCGTATGGAGAAGATATTTTGGGGTGTCTGTTTCTAACAGCTATCCAATCGGACCATGTTTCACTGAAAATGGGATATGGTTTACTTTTACTCAGATTGAATGTAGAAGGGGCCCAGCATAGACCCCCCCCAAATGTGGGATATTAATAAGCTTGGATTCCAGCTGTACCATTTTCTTATATGAGTGCTGGCCACTGCCTACACCAATCTACCACCCTACTCAATGAGATTGCAAGTTTATACCATCCTAAATTGGAAACTCCCAAACCTCCTCTTTCTCTAGGGGTGTAGATTGTATTTTTAGGTAGTCTAGGATGCTTCCCTTGCCAAATGTATGCATTTATCACTGATTGTAGTTTTTGTATGTCTTTAGAGACTCCAGTTATAGGAAGAGCTTGCATGATGTATAGAGCCTTAGGCAATAGAGTCATTTTTGCCGCTACTATTCGTCCTAGCCAGGAAATATTATTTTTAGTTAACCGCTTTGAGGTTAAGTATTGGAATTCGTTTAAGAGTTTTCCATAGTTTAACTTGCGAAGATCTTCTAAATTAGAAGTTAGACTCCCAAATATTTCAAAGCTTTTAAATTAATTTGAAAGGGACAATTTAAATGAATAGTATTAAGATTTTCTGGTGTGATATTGATGAGATATAGTTCTGATTTTGACGGATTTACTAAAAAGTTAGAAACTGTACTGTACTCTTGTAATTCTGCCTGCACCTCCATCAAAGATTCTAGGGGAGAAGATAAAGTCAATAAAACATAATCTGCAAATATTGCAAATTTGTATGTTTTGTCTTGTATATTGATTCCTATTATTTTGGGGTTACTACGAATTTTAGCTGCTAAAGGCTCAAGGGAAAGGACAAACAAGAGAGAGGATAAAGGACACCCCTGTCGCATGCCATTTAAAATTATCTGATAAAGTGCTGTTGATTCGTATCTGTGCTGAAGGATTTGAGTATAATGCCATTATTTGGGTAATGAATTTAGTAGGAAAGCCAAATTTAATTAATGTGGTTTATAGGAATGTCCAATCTAATCTATCAAAAGCTTTCTCAGCATCGGTTGATAGAAAATCTGCAGGAATTTTGTTATATTTGATATAATCTAATAAAGTGATGACTTTACTCATATTGTCCTTAGCTTCCCTTTTTGGTACAAATACTACTTAATCATGTTCTATTAGAGATAGTAATAATTTATTTAATCTAGTGGCTAGGACTTTAGCATATAATTTTAGGTCTGCATTCAGCAGTGAGATGCAAAAAAACGTAGGGGGTGCCCTATCAAGGAATATAACAGAGAACTTAACAGGTGGTATTAGATAACCAATTAGTGTACTAACCTCAATGAGGATAATAATATTGAGTGTCTATACTGGTCTAAGACTAACATATAAACAACAATATTAATGGTATCGTTATAAACTCCCATATACCTCCTAGGAGAAAGAATTAAAATGGATATATAACCAGCCAAATTACAGGAGTAAACAAGTGATCAACACTCTAATGTGGAGTTACCACTGTGTAAATGTAAAGTCCAATTTGTAGAAGACAGTGGGTCCTATAATGATGGTGGTGATGGTGGTGATGGATAGTCACAGGGATGGGCACAGGCAGCTATCTGTGAAGATCCAGGCCGGGATCCAAAACAGCAATCTAAGAAGACAAGAAGAGACAGAAGTGCCACATGGCCCAATATTGTCTGGTCCAGAGGATAGATATGTGTGAATATTCAATATAAACTCACATTTAGAAAAGCACCTCAAATAGTGCTATTGCAGCAGTCTGGGATTTCTATTAGTCACCCAGGAGACCAAATTCCGTTGTAGCTGTGATGTCTAGATGAACAACACAAAGGGACAAAGGTGCCTATATGGCCTAGTATTGTCTTAACAAATATGAGTCAATAAGTTATTGAGAAGGGTACTCACATTTGTTGTAGCATCTCCTTTGATGCTATAGAGGCAGGATGGGATCAATATGGTCACCCACCAGACTTAATCAAGTGCTTGCAGGATACCATGAAATCCAGGAGCCTCCAATAATTGAGAGAGAGGCCCAGTGCAATAGGCTCCTCTCAGCATAAAGTGATATGGTAACAAAGAAAAATAGCAAGTGTCCCAATATATAAAAAGTTTTATTTAAAAATATAAAAACAAAGCTACGCGTTTCTCAGCTCAAGGCTGTTTCATCAGGCTTAATAAAAACATTTCAGAACACTTGCTATATATACACATAAAACATCTAATCAGTGTTAATTAGCATCACATGATGCTAGGAGGAGCTTAGGAAGTCCGGGAGACCCTATTGGCCAATATAGAGAGGATAATACATTTACTAATAAACAGTGGGAGGAGCTTAGGATGTCCAGGAGACCCTATTGGCCAATATAGAGAGAATAATACATTTACTAATAAACAGTTGTAATTTCAAAAACCTCTCATATATGGGACATTGAAACCAAACACCAGTATGGCTGTTTCTATATAAACAACAATATTGCTTTATATCCTATCTGGTTAATAATAAAAATACAGTAAAAATACAAATACAAAGTGTTAGATCCAAAAATACTCCTACAAATTGTAAGTCAGAACATATGATCCTATATGGATATTTAAGGCATCAACTTAATTATCATTGTGATCGTTGGTGAGAGTAGTTTATACCTAAATTCATACTTTCTTATGATATAATTCAACAGTTGCATGTAATACTAAAATCGTTAGAGTAGATCTCCATTTAAATAGAAACATACCTTAATGGATCGTGTGATGAACTGTAAAATCGCTTAGTAAGTGTGCTGACATATTGAGGCTGTTTGTCACATAAATGTGATTACATGGAGTAGTTTGGCGTGTAAGTGTGTTCAATGCGCATGTCTGAAAACGTCCTTTCATTCGGATCCGGTATTCATGCATCCAAAGTGTTTAAAAACATTTGCGGCATGACATAGGATAAGCAGTTTGCATAAACCAAATTTAAAATACTAACATATTAAAAAGCGTCTATGTTACCTTATGGTTGTTTCTTAAATCTCTGAGCCAATAGCGGTCTGCACCTTATGACGTGAGCCAATTGGCTCTAACGTACTGAGTTTAAGATGGTGCTCTGTGGTTTGCTCATAAAGTGGTGGGCGTGTGAATAGGCAGGTCCGATGGATTCACACGCCCACCACTTTATGAGCAAATATGTTAATATGTTAGTATTTTAAATTTGGTTTATGCAAACTGCTTATCCTATGTCATGCCGCAAATGTTTTTAAACACTTTGGATGCATGAATTTTCAGACATGCGCATCCTCAAATGGGTGATTATATGTGAAACAGAAATCCACTGCAAATACACTTATGATAAGGCAATCTTTGAACCTCTCTAGTATGCTCATTTGATAAAGCACCCCATACAATTTATTGTAAGGTCCTTATTTGTACCTAAAATAGGATTCATGTTATTGGATCTTGTATACATTAAATCTGCTAGTGTGCTTTAAGATGCTGTAGCCAGCACTGATCTACTATATCATAGTTATTGCACACTTTTTATAATGAACGTGCTAGGTTTCAGATTGTGCTTTTCCACATCCATTCCACAGGGCAAGCTTTCCTTTGAATGCAGTATTAAAGATATTTAATGCAGCTTAGTACTCCTGCTATTGAATATAGGGATCATTCCCTGATCATTTAGGCTTTGATATGAAGCCTGTTCTGACTGTTGTTAGTTGTTGCTCCATGGATGCATGCGGCCTACACCTCCAGCCTGACTGCGCATTTCAGCATACCGTATATGAAAACCGGCTTCTACCGATCTCCTCTTCTCTGCGATCGGAGTTGGTTTTGCCGATTGCAGTTGGTGACTTTAGCTGCAGGCTAACATTTTAAGCCTGTTGAATGGATTTAGGTGTTGGATTTGAAGCTAATAGCCCGCTTGGTGATCGGGAGCTCACTCGGGTGCAGCCATCTCTCTTGAGCGCTGGCTCCGCCCCCTAATGTTTTTATTATGACATAACATACAGATATTTTATTCATACAGATTGAACACTTTCATAGTGTTTAACAAAACATATCTTAACAAAGCAGTGAAGTGTATGCATAGTAGGACTCACAATAACAGATCAATAATAAATTGCATTAAATTCAATAGACAATATATAACAAAATGGAATCGCAAATCGGCTATAATATAATTTTTATGAAAAGTGTAGTTTTTCTCCAATCATATATCCTATACATCTATACAAATAAATACAACCAAGACCCTCAGATTGTAGACCTTATAGGTATAGTATAGTCATAGCTGCGTATAGTTATGAAGGTCTAACCAATTTATCGAGAGTCTCATTCTTAAGAAAGGACAGTCAATATAAGTAAATTAACATGCCTGCTTGAATCATTGTACATATCTCTGTCTTCTCTCTCCGTTGACTATCTTATATCTGTGTTTTCCTCCCCCCCCCCCCCATTTTTTTTCTCGGAAATATGGACTTTGACCAAACTTCCTATATTTCTCATTACACTATGTACACAAAACAAAACAGACACACACAAAAAAGGAAAGGGGTCCATTCCCTTCTCTACCTCTCCTCCTCCCCATCTCTCCCCTGCCACTCTCTCCTTTACCATATAATACTTAACCCACTCTTCTACAATGGCATACACAGGCTAAAAATAATAGTATAGAAAAAAATCATTGCAGCAATCGAATTGACACTAACAATTTCATGTAAAATGTATTAAAATACTTAGAATTTGAGAGGGGGCAAATATTTGGGTTTGTGTGCTATTCTCGTAAGCCTTGATCAAATCGATTCATTTCCTACAGTATTTCTTAATGTTCTTCTCAGAACCTAAAATGCCATCAATTTGCTCTATTATTGCTTGTCTCTGTATTAGATTAATAATATTATGTGTAGAGGGTTCTTTTTTACTCTTCCAATTTTTAAGTAATAGAATTCTCCCCCCTAGAATAACAGTATTAATAAAAATAATTATTAATCAGATTATTGATAGTTTTTTCATATAATAAAAAGATATGTTGTTTTCCAAGCTTAATTCTGTGATGTAACACCTTACTTAGCCAGACATTTTTATGTGACCAGAATTTTTGTATCTTAGGACAAGAACAGAACATATTTATTAACCCAGCCTCAAGCTGAACCCCTGGATTTAAGCAGCGTGGGCATACATTGTGTGCATTAGGATACCATTTATGAATATCTGCTGGTGTAATATAGATTTGATTAATTAATTTGAAATGGCTTTCTCGCCAAGCTGCAGAGATAGTAGCTTTTTCTGATCTGCGAATACTCTGGAACTTGCATCCTCATACTTAATACTCCAATCTTGTAGTAACTAACACATGCACATGCACTAGTAAGGTATTTGGCTTTGTGCCACCTTAGAGCAGGTTAAAAAAAAACTCCCAGAAATCTTCAAAGCACCTTCCCTTGAAACATAAACACCTCTCCTTCTGGCCTGCTTTAGTTCAGTACCAGCCCATACAGTACAGAAGGCTGCAGATCATTTTTTCCCCAATGACTAGGAAATAATATATTAGACCCTTCCTTGTATAACCTGCTCACTACTGCAGTTCAAACAACCCATAACCAGTAGGTTATGTCTGACAAACAAGTGCATCCCCTGAGGGTAATATGGACAGTGGAAAACTTCAGATATCCCCATATGTATATACTGATGTTTGCACTTTTTCTTATATTTGCTATCATAACTTTAGCTATACTTGAAGGATCCAGTAAAAATGCATGTTGTAGGAGAATCTAGTTTTTTATAGCTTGATTATTGATTGCATGCACCTCAGTTCAGTTGCTCCCATTTGTGAAGGTCTAGCCCTCTCCCAGTGGCACTTGGTGTCCCCGGCTGTGTGTTCCTCATATTACATTTGCAGCTATGGTTTATATGGGTTAATGCACAACCATAGAACTTCTGGATGTAATGTAGGACATCATAATTCCCAGTGCATCATTATGATGTTGGGGTTTTATACATCTATTAATCATATTTTTGTATCTTTGTCTACACTGTAGCAGTAATATTGCTATGTATGGTCCATCAGAATTCTGGACCTGGTTTATGTGTTTTTTAATTATGCAATATATTTTTCCACTTAATATATATTTTCCAAACAGTTCCATTTTCCAACTCTGCAGTGTTCTCTACTCATTATTTAAAGGGACAGTCAAGTATTAAACTTTCATGATTTAGATAGGGCATGTAGTTTTAATCAATTTTCCAACTGAGTTTTAGCATAAAATTGCATTATTCTTTAGGTATTCTTTGCTAAACCTAGGTAGGCTCATAAACTGATATGTAAGCTGTTTAAACTGCCGCTTATCTTAGTGCATTTTGACAGTTTTATACAGCTAGATAGTGCTAGTTTATGTGTGTCATATAAATAACTTTATGCTCACTCCTGTGAAGTTATTTATGAGTCAGCACTTTCCTTGTAACTATTTACAATTTGCATTTCTGGTTTTGCACCTACTTTACACAAGTGAAACATTACAATTATTGTTAAATAGTTATGTTTAAGGGTGAGCAACACCCAAGTAGAGTAAAATGGGTGATATTTTGTGAAATAAGATGAGTTTAGGAACAACTTTTTTTCTTTCTTCTTAGCTGAGTGATTTTATGACCGGGGTAGGAACATACATACATTGCCAAAATATATTAATCCATCCCTTTTGGAAATCATAATTTTTTGTAATTTTAAATGTATGTAATATTTGTACGGCTAGATAGTTTATAGCTACTAATTTTCTGCATACATTCCAAGATGGTGTATAGTGACAAAATGAACAATTGTTCTATATTCTGATTTTTAATTGTTAATTTTATTTAATCATTATAAGTCTAAAATCATATTTGTTGCTGTTTTGGGAAAGGGAACTGATGCTTAAAGGGACACTGTACCCAAATTTTTTCTTTTGTCATTCAGAAAGAGCATGCAATTTTAAGCAACTTTTTAATTTACTCCTATTATCAATTTTTCTTTGTTCTCTTGCTATCATTATTTGAAAAAGAAGGCATCTAAGCTTTTTTTGGTTTCAGTACTCTGGACAGCACTTTTTTATTGGTGGATGAATTTATCCACCAATCAGCAAGGACAACCCAGGTTGTTCACCAAAAATGGGCCGGCATCTAAACTTACATTCTTGCATTTCAAATAAAGATACCAAGAGAATGAAGAAAATTTGATAATAGGAGTAAATTAGAAAGTTGCTTAAAATTTCATGCTCAATCTGAATCACGAAAGAAAAATTTTGGGTACAGTGTCCCTTTAATGTGGGACAATAGAATGTGTGTTTGAAATATATAGGAAATTATCACTCATATTGCTGCTTTTTACTACGTAGACCTTAGAACATGGCACAAAAATGTATTTGTTTTTTTGCCTTTCATATAGACATGTTTATGATATTTCTGCAAACTAGTTATTTTCAAAAAATGCATAGTCTGCTGAAAAAAAGTTAGATATAATTTGTGTAGGTACTTCACAGAAAAAAATAAAATAACATTTATTTGCAAATTCTATTAGGGACAAATAATTAAAACCACCTCTGGCACAGCCTGATGAAAGAGTCACTGTCTGACTGAGAAACGCGTTGCTTGTTTTTATCTTTGTTTTAATAAAGTAAGTTTTGTTACGCTTACTTCTTGCCTATATACCATCTTTTGATACTGCACAGCTGGAATTTGGTGCTTATCTTGCTGGAGAACTATATATTGAGCAATAGGATTCTGAGCCGCACCTTGTGTTATCATACACTGGGAGATTCGATCCTGTGTAACTGGAGTTGGAGCCACACCGAAGGCCAGTCTACTGGGTGACTGTTTAATTCCAGCCTGCTTCATTTGCACCAAGGGGTGCTTCAACAAATGTGAGTGTAATATATTTCTTCCACACTTTCTTCACAAGAATATATACAGTGCTAGACCATGTGGCGCTTCTGCCTACTTGTATTTTCTACAGATTGCTGAATTTGGATCTTGGCCTTGGAGCCTGCTATAGATAGCTGCCTGGACCTGTAATTTTTACATTGCATTCTGCCAATGGGACTTGGACATTTTATTATTTATTATTATGCTTTATATATATTTTCTTATTATTTTTACTATTTGTGATTGGCTTTGACATTTGTCTATTGAAAGGGTTCAATTGTGCTTTAGATACATTGTATCATAGTATATTATATAGCAATATAGTACTAATCACACTAAGGTTTGCAATACGGTATTTATCTGCCCAAAGGCGCCCCCTATATTTTTATTTTAATACCTTAAGTGTACAATTCAGCACTAACTGATACCTATAGTTAATAATTATCAACATTCAATTGTAACCATCTAACCGCTAGACCTGAGGCTATGTAAAGTTACCCAAAGTAATCTTCAGCGCTACTATATGGCATTTGAGAAAAGTAATGACAAGGTTGCAGATTTACTGCTTGTGTATAAGAATTAGCTTGCTTTGTGATTTAATGCTATGGTGCATGCAGCACCACTCCCTAGATTACATTTATTAAAGTGAGACTTTCAGGAATCATATTGGGAGATTGCCCATGTGTAGTGCCATTGCCAAACCCCAATTCTAGTAATTTTCAGAGTGTAAATCGTTACATGGTTTAATTATCTCCCATAGTTCTAAACCTCACTGTACAGCACAAGGTTTGTCTTTCCTGATAATTATTATTATTGCTACTACAAGAAAATGGCAACAATGTTAAAGATATTGTTCATTGCGTTTATTCGTTTATTTATTATTATTCTTTTGGAAGAACCTTTTCAAAAGATCTCAGTTGCTCATAAACGAAACTGAAAAACAGACGGTTAAATTCCGATCACAGAAATGCAATTTTGAATAGATATCCCGTTTAAAAAGACAAAACTAAAGTACATTACAATTACGAAAATGCAAGTATGAAATAAAAAGAAGCATTTTAAGAATGGAATTGCTAAACGTAATTTCTAGATGCTGCGGTTTTTTGATCACATCACATATATAACTATTAAATACAAATACATATGTAAATTTCTGTCCCGCAATATACAATTTGCCAGCTGCCTAAACATAATGCAAAAGTAGATAAACTGTGTGAAACGAAATTCATTGTGGGATTTTGAGAAGTGATATTTGTACCGTTCCTCACTTGCTGATTATTGGCAGCTATCTGAAACTTTCATTTTTTTTTCTACAAACAATAGTTTTAACATGTTTAATTATCCCTCTTTAGAGTTTGAGATCCCAATTGACAAGAGCAGGTGAATTTCTATAAGTTTAAGTGTTGCTGTCTTGCACGTACAGACATGGAGAAAACGTTTATTGGACGTCTTAGCACACTGACACAAATTGCTTTGTTTAATTACATTGATTTAGAATGTCTGACACAGAAATACTGAAGTAGATTGCGTTGTGCGCACTGCGTGAGAATAAAAACAAATAGGCTTTTAACCAGACCTTGGCATTTTACTTTCACTCTGCTATAAAATGTATGAACAAAAGAAAACTAACAAGTGTTTTTTTATGTTTTAACCTTAACCTTGCACAAGAAACATTTACATACTGACACCACTCAGTTGCTGGAAATAAGACTTACCTAAGCTGCATTGAAATATGATGTTAATAGAGCTGACTGTATTTCAAGTCAAGGGAAATGAGCAGATTTAAAATACTTCAAATTAAGGTTACAATAAACATGAAAAATAATTACACAGCATATGAAAAAAATGCAGTATGTAGTGCATAATTATACCAGTGAACATGAACAAAGTGCAGTATAATTATATACATTAGAATGAGGTGCTTCTTGTTTTTCACTGATCCTCACTGCACTTCACTCCAAAGTATATTCTCATATCTGACTTAGCAGAGTTCCTTAAAAACTGTGTGCAAGTGTACCCAGAAGAATTAAAGGGACAGTCTAGTAAAAATAAATGTTCATGATTCAGATAGGGCATGCAATTTTAAACAACTTTCCAAATTACTTTTGTTATCAAATTTGCTTTGTTCCCTTGGTATTCTTTGTTGAAAGCTAAACCTAAGTAGGCTCATATGCTAATTTCTAAGCCATTGAAGGCCGCCTCTTATCTCGGTGCATTTTGACAGTTTTTCACAGCTAGACAACGCTAGTTCATGTGTGCCATATACATAACACTGTGCACACTCCTGTGGAGTTATTTATAGTAAGAGTCAGCACTGATTGGCTAAAATGCAAGTCTGTCAAAATAACTGAGATAAGGGGGCAGTCTGCAGATGCTTAGATACAAGGTAATCACAGAGGTATAAAGTATATTAATATAATCGTGTTGGTTATGCAAAACTGGAAAATGGGTAATAAAGGGATCATCTATCGTTTTAAACATTAAAAATTCTGGAGTAGACTGTCCCTTTAAATGCTTGACATTTGTTTTACACACAAATATACATAATTAATTCATATGCATGGATTTCATTACAAAACAACCATTTTTTTTAATTCACCCTAAACAAGTTTGTTACCTCAGAAATTGGCAATAAATAGATTCAAGAACAAATAAATTCTTGACTCAGTTCAAGTAGCAGACAAATTTCAACAGCAACTATTTACAGGAGACTGTGAATTATTATTATTATTATTATTATATCGGTTATTTGTAGAGCGCCAACAGATTCCGCAGCGCTAATCAGACATTCATGGAAGAAATGCTGCAAATAAACCACTACAGGAGACTTGCTTGGGCAAGGAACATCAGACCTGTAAAAATCTGTCCTCTGGTCTAATAAGTCCAAAACTGAGATTTTAGGTTACAACCCTATAGCTTAGAACAGAAGATGTCTGGATCTGTGGTTTCCCCTGTAAAGTGTGGGGTGAGGTGGCATCATGATATGGGGGTATTTTGCTTGTGACACTTTTTGTAATTTAGTTAGAATTGAAGGTACAAAACCAGCACAGCACTCACACAATTCTTTAGCAACATACCATCCCATCCAGGGGTCAAGTCCTACAAAGAAAAGTGTGGGAACTCACCAAGACTGTCACAAACAACCTTCTAATTTACTTTTATCATCAATTTTGATTTATTCTTTTGGTATTCTTAATTGAAAGATAAACCTAGGTAAACTCATATGCTAGTCCTTGAAGGCCGCCTCTTATCTGAATGCATTTTGACAGTTTTCCGCAACTAGAGGACATTAGTTAATGTGTGCGATATGGTTAACATGGTGCTTATCCCCATGGAGTTATCTAGGAGTCAGCACTGATTGGCTAAATTGCAAGTCTGTCGAAAGAACTGAAATAAGGGGGCATTCTGCAGAGGCTTAGATATAAGGTAATCATAGAGGTAAAAAGTATATTAATATAACATTGTTGGTTATGCAAAACTGGGGAATGGGTAATAAAGGGATTAACTATATTTTTTAACAATAAAAATTTTGGTGTAGGCTGTCCCTTTAATGCTATTTTGAAGGCAAAGGGTGGTCACATTTGATTTAGAGTTTTCTTGTGTTCACTCACTTTGCATTGTGTCAAATGATAAAAATAAACTATTAACAATTCTATTTTTGAAAGCATTATCACTTTACAGATTGTTATTACACCTGCCTAAAACGTTTGCACAGTACTGTATGTATATTTGTACTTCTTAGGGGAAAACAAGGACATTTATCAAGCTTGATAAAGACCCTTAGCGGGTTGAAACGCGTTGCTCTTTGAAGTATTGTGTCCCTCCAAGGCCTCCGTAGAAACTGACTCAGGCTACCTGTCCGCAAAGGTGATTTGCATGAATATTCCGCTCCTACCCTATCACCATATTGAGACACTGCATCCAAGCGGGTGTTGTCAGTGTCGGAGATTGTGCTAAAGAGAAGGGATTTACTCGCCTCATCACCGATTCCGGTGTAAGTAAAAGTGTTAACCTTTATTTGGTGACTTTTCTGCCGTTTGATCGGTCCCTTATTTCGTTCCAGCTTGACCTGAAAATTCAACCTCGGGCGTGACAAGCTTATCCTTTCAACCATCAACAGGATATATTTGTTTCTTCGTATTGCTTTTAATTGATTTTTATTTGTTATCTTTTAGCATTTGTGATATAGCCAATGTTGCAAATTGTATACTACACTGTTAACTGCGTCTGATCAACGCAATTGCTACCTTGTATATGTTTTGCATATCTGTATTGTCATTTATTTTATATATATATATTTTTTTTATATTGTTATTAAATGTATGCAGATTCTGCACAATATATTTTTTAATCTTGGTGTCAGGTTCACCTTATTTGTTATATTCACTTTATTTGTTGCATCACATTTATATTCATAAAATTAGATAATTCACATTCACATCACAATCACTATTTTAAGCTTTCATTAGCGCCTATGATCCCAGAATTTTTTTGGTTTCTTTTTGTGACCAAATTTTTTTAACCTGTTCACTTTGTATTTTAGAAGTTGGAGAGTCCTCTTATTTTTCATAGGTATAATAATAGAGTTTCACAGCGCAGTAACCAATATACCTTTTTCACATTCATTGATAATGTCCTGCAAAGCTCCCAAGGGGGTAAGGGCAGTTTAAGATAAGAATTTCTTGATTTTAAATGTTTGATAAAAAAAAATATTGCCATCTTTATTGTATTAATTATTAGGCATGGGCAAATAGCCACAGAGAGCAGTATTCAGCTGTTTTTGGTGCCAGAGTTTATTACTAAAAATGAGTAACATAAATATCTGTACAAATCCAGATATCTATGTGTTGTACTTTTACACTAATAAATCAAGCACCACAAATAAAACTGTATTTCTTTCATGTAATTGGCAAGAGTCCATGAGCTAGTGACGTATGGGATATACAATCCTACCAGGAGGGGCAAAGTTTCCCAAACCTCAAAATGCCTATAAATACACCCCTCACCACACCCACAATTCAGTTTTACAAACTTTGCCTCCTATGGAGGTGGTGAAGTAAGTTTGTGCTAAGTTTTCTACGTTGATATGCGCTTCTCAGCATTGTTGAAGCCCGATTCCTCTCTGAGTACAGCGAATGTCAGAGGGACGTGAAGGGAGTATCACTTATTGAATACGATGATTTCCCTAACGGGGGTCTATTTCATAGGTTCTCTTTTATCGGTCTTAGAGATTCATCTCCTACCTCCCTTTTCAGATCGACGATATACTGTCAATTTACCATTACCTCTACTAATAACTGTTTTAGTACTGGTTTGGCTATCTGCTATATGTGGATGGGTGTCTTTTGGTAAGTTTTTTTTTTTTATTACTTAAGACACTCTCAGCTATGGTTTGGCACTTTATGCATTTATATAAAGTTCTAAATATATGTATTGTACTTATATTTGCCATGAGTCAGGTTCATGTATTTCCTTCTGCAGACTGTCAGTTTCATATTTGGGAATATAAACATTTTTTTATAAAGAAATTTCTTTCTTACCTGGGGTTTAGTCTTTTTTTCAATTGACTACTTCTTGCAAATTGCGGGCGGTATAGGCCCGCGGGTGCGTCAAATGCTAAACTTTATGCGTCATTCTTGTCGCGAGAATTTTTTTGGCGCAAAAGAATACGTCTATGATGCAACTTCCTCATTTCCGGCGTCATAGTTGACGTCGAAGCCTTTCACACGGTTGCGTCATTAGTGACGCGAGTGTGTCATTTCCGGTTATTATTGGCGCCAAAAAAGTTTTTAGCTACGTTGTGCGTCATACCTGGCGCCAAATTTTTTCATTATTTCTATACCCCATTGATGTTTGCCTCTTGCCTTTTTCTCTATCAGAGGGCTATGCTATTTGCATTTATTCCCATTCTTGAAACTGTTATATAAGGAAATTGATAATTTTGCTTTATATGTTGTTTTTTCTTTTACATTTTGCAAGATGTCTCAATCTGATCCTGCCTCAGAAGTTTCTGCTGGAACACTGCTGCCTGACATCGGTTCTACCAAAGCTAAGTGCATTTGTTGTAAAATTGTAGAAATTATTTCACCGAATGTCATTTGTAATAGTTGTCATGATAAACTTTTACATGCAGAAAGTGTATCCATCAGTAATAGTACATTGCCAGTTGTAGTTCCTTCAACTTCTAATGTACATGATGTACCTATGAATTTTAAAGAATTTGTTTCTGATTCTATCTTGAAGGCTTTGTCTGCATTTCCACCTTCTAATAAACGTAAATGGTCTTTTATAACTTCTCATTCAGTTGAAGAGATTTCAAATGACCAACAACATAATAATTTATCATCTTCTGATGAGGATCTATCTGATACAGAAGATCCTTCCTCAGACATTGACACTGACAAATCTACTTATTTATTTAAAATAGAGTATATGCGTTCTTTATTAAAAGTGTTAATTACTTCGGATATTGAGGTATCCAGTCCTCTTGACATTAAGTCTAATAAACGTTTAAATGCTGTTTTTAAACCTCCT
Organism: Bombina bombina; assembly: GCF_027579735.1. Classification (NCBI taxonomy): domain Eukaryota; kingdom Metazoa; phylum Chordata; class Amphibia; order Anura; family Bombinatoridae; genus Bombina; species Bombina bombina. The sequence goes on from NC_069502.1 coordinate 1,047,350,404, forward strand.
GTGGTTTCTCCAGGAGTTTTTCCTATTCCTGAGGCTATTTCTGATATGATTTCTAAGGAATGGAATAAGCCAGGTACTTCTTTTATTCCTTCTTTAAGGTTTAAAAAATTGTATCCTTTACCAGCAAATTCTATAGAGTTTTGGGAAAAAATCCCCAAAGTTGATGGGGCTATTTCTACTCTTGCTAAACGTACCACTATTCCTATGGAAGATAGTACTTCTTTTAAGGATCCTTTAGATAGGAAGCTTGAATCTTATCTAAGAAAGGCCTATTTATATTTAGGTCATCTTCTTATACCTGCAATTTCTTTGGCTGATGTTGCAGCTGCATAAACTTTCTAGTTGGAGAATTTGGCGCAACAAAAATTGGATTCTGACATATCTAGCATTATTCGCTTACTGCAATATGCTAATCATTTTATTTGTGATACCATTTTTGATATTATCAAAATTGATGTTAGATCCATGTCTTTAGCTATATTAGCTAGAAAAGCTTTGTGGCTTAAATCTTGGAATGCTGATATGACATCTAAATCTAGATTACTATCTCTTTCTTTCCAAGGTAATAATTTATTTGGTTCTCAGTTGGATTCTATTATTTCAACTGTCACTAAGGGAAAGGGAGTTTTTCTGTCTCAGGATAAAAAACCTAAGGGTAAATCTAAGGCTTCTAACCGTTTTCGTTCCTTTCATCAAAATAAGGAACAAAAACTTAATCCTTCCCCCAAGGAATCTGTTTCCAATTGGAAGCCTTCCTCAAATTGGAATAAATCCAAGCCATTTAGAAAACCAAAGTCAGCCCCTAAGTCCGCATGAAGGTGCTGCCCTCATTCAAGCTCAGCTGGTAGGGGGCAGATTAAGGTTTTTCAAGGATATTTGGATAAATTTTGTCCAAAATCGATGGATTCAGAGCATTGTCTCTCAAGGGTATCGAATAGGATTCAGAGTAAGATCTCCTGTGAGAAGATTTTTTCTCTCACGTATCCCAGCAAATCCAGTAAAAGCTCAGGCTTTCCTGAAGTGTGTTTCAGACCTGGAGTCTTCAGGGGTAATCATGCCAGTTCCTTTTCAGGAACAAGGTTTGGGGTTTTATTCAAAGCTATTCATTGTCCCAAAGAAGGAAAATGTATTCAGACCAGTTCTGGATCTGAAAATTTTGATTCGTTATGTAAGAGTACCAACTTTCAAGATGGTGACTATAAGGACTATTCTGCCTTTTGTTCAGCGAGGACATTATATGTCCACAATAGACTTGCAGGATGCATACCTTCATATTCCGATTCATCCAGATCATTATCAGTTTCTGAGATTCTCTTTTCTAGACAAGCATTACCAATTTGTTGCTCTTCCATTTGGCCTAGCAACAGCTCCAAGAATCTTTTCAAAGGTTCTAGGTGCCCTACTCTCTGTAATCAGAGAACAGGGTATTGCGGTGTTTCCTTATTTGGACGACATCTTGGTACTAGCTTAATCTTTACGTTCTGCAGAATCTCACACAAATCAACTAGTGTTGTTTCTTCGGAAACATGGTTGGAGGATCAATTTACCAAAAAGTTTCTTGATTCCTTTTTAGGCTTCCAGATAGATTCAGTGTCCATGACTCTGTCTCTAACAGACATGAGACGTTTAAAATTGGTTGCAGCCTGCCGGCACCTTCAGTCTCAGTCATTCCCTTCAGTGGCTATGTGCATGGAAGTTTTATGTCTCATGACTGCAGCATCGGACGCGATCCCCTTTGCTCGTTTTCACATGAGACCTCTAAAGCTTTGTATGCTGAACCAATGGTGCAGGGATTATACAAAAATATCACAATTAATATCCTTAAATCCCAACGTACGACACTCTCTAACGTGGTGGATAGATCACCATCGTTTAGTTCAAGGGGCTTCTTTTGTTCAGCCAACCTGGACGGTAATCACAACAGATGCGAGTCTTTCAGGTTGGGGAGCTGTTTGGGGATCTCTGACAGCACAAGGGGTTTGGAAATCTCAAGAGGCGAGATTACCAATAAATATTTTAGAACTCTGTGCAATTCTTAGAGCTCTTCAGTTTTGGCCTCTGTTAAAGAGAGAACCATTCATTTGTTTTCAGACAGACAATATCACAACAGTGGCATATGTCAATCATCAGGGTGGGACTCACAGTCCCCAAGCTATGAAAGAAGTATCTTGGATACTTGCTTGGGCGGAATCCAGCTCCTGTCTAATCTCTGCGGTCAACTGTCTGACTTTACATCCAGGGGAGTGGTCTCTCCACCCAGATGTGTTTTCTCAGATTGTTCAGATGTGGGGTCTTCCAGAGATAGATCTCATGGTCTCTCATCTAAACAAGAAACTTCCCAGATACCGGTCCAGGTCCAGGGATGTTCAGGCGGAAGCAGTGGATGCGCTGACACTTCCTTGGTGTTATCATCCTGCTTACATTTTCCTGCCTCTAGTTCTTCTTCCAAGAGTGATCTCCAAAATCATCATGGGTCATATAGGGTTTTCTGACTCAGTGATTAATACTATGTTTCAAGCTCGTACATCTGTCTCTAGAAAGATTTATGATAGAGTTTGGAAGACTTACATTTCATGGTGTTCTTCTCATAAATTTTCCTGGCATTCTTTTAGAATTCCTAGAATTTTACAGTTTCTTCAGGATGGTTTGGATAAGGGTTTGTCTGCAAGTTCCTTGAAGGGACAAATCTCTGCTCTTTCTGTTTTGTTTCACAGAAAGATTGCTATACTTCCTGATATTCACTGTTTTGTACAGGCCTTAGTTCGTATTAAGCCTGTCATTAAATCAATTTCTTCTCCTTGGAGTCTTAATTTGGTTCTGAAGGCTTTACAGGCTCCTCCATTTGAGCCTATGCATTCTTTGGACATTAAACTACTTTCTTGGAAAGTGTTGTTCCTTTTGGCTATCTCTTCTGCTAGAAGAGTTTCTGAGCTATCTGCTCTTTCTTGTGAGTCTTCTTTTCTGATTTTTCATCCGGATAAGGCAGTTTTGCGGACTTCTTTTCAATTTTTACCTAAGGTTGTGAATTCTAACAACATTAATAGAGAAATTGCTGTCCCTTCCTCGTGTCCTAATCCTAAGAATTCTTTGGAAAGATCCTTACATTCTTTGGATGTGGTAAGAGCTTTGAAATATTATGTGGAAGCTACTAAAGATTTCAGGAAGACTTCCAGTTTATTTGTTTTATTTTCTGGTCCTAGGAAAGGTCTTGGCTTCTTGGTTGAAACTTTTGATTCATCAAGCTTATTTGGAGTCGGGTCAGGCCCCGCCTCAGAGAATTACAGCTCATTCTACTAGATCAGTCTCCACTTCGTGGGCCTTTAAGAATGAAGCTTCAGTTGATCAGATTTGCAAAGCAGCAACTTGGTCCTCTTTGCATACATTTACTAAATTCTACCGTTTTTATGTATTTGCTATTTCAGAAGCAGTCTTTGGTAGAAAAGTTCTTCAGGCAGCTGTTTCAATTTGATTCTTCTGCTTTTTGATTTGAGTTTTTTTTCTTTTATAAGAATAAACTTATTTTTTTGGATTGTGGATTAATTTTTATCCCTCCCTCTCTAGTGACTCTTGCGTGGAGTTCCACATCTTGGGTATTGCTATCCCATACGTCACTAGCTCATGGACTCTTGCCAATTACATGAAAGAAAACATAATTTATGTAAGAACTTACCTGATAAATTCATTTCTTTCATATTGGCAAGAGTCCATGAGGCCCACCCTTTTTATGGTGGTTATGATTTTTTTGAATAAAGCACAATTATTTCCAAATTCCTTTGTTGATGCTTTTTACTCCTTTCTTTATCACCCCACTACTTGGCTATTCATTAAACTGAATTGTGGGTGTGGTGAGGGGTGTATTTATAGGCATTTTGAGGTTTGGGAAACTTGCCCTTCCTTGCCCCTCCTGGTAGGATTGTATATCTCATACGTCACTAGCTCATGGACTCTTGCCAATATGAAAGAAATTAATTTATCAGGTAAGTTCTTACATAAATTATGTTTTTAGTAACTTTTTTCACTGAATTGAGGCATACACCGAATGTATGAAAAACATTTTAATGTCTTTGCAAAACTCTGAGAATCTAGCCTATATTCTATTTTTATATCAAAGGGATTTTTGTGATGATGAATATTTTTGCAGGCAAAGCTGAAAGATGTTTAATGACATACAGTTCTGTGGATGTTGGGTTTATTATTTCTCTTTTTGCAGAACTGAGGACTTGATTTGAATCACTTTCTCAAGAAGCTACATTGTTAAAAGGACGTTCTTTATGTTTCAAATATATTTGTTCTCATCTAATAAATGTTAGTTTGATGGGAAGAAAGTTTTTCATTACTTTTGTATCTGAATAATACAGTGCATTGTATAGGAATCGTGAGTTTTGTCTGCATTGTAGGTAGTGTGCCAATGGTTGAGCTGAATCTGAAAATCAAAAAAAAAAAAAAAAAAAATATGTGCACAGCTGGAAACTTATTTAAAATTGTGTTCTCTATCTGGATCACAAAAATAGATTTTTGGGTTTCACAGCCCTTTAAGTTTTAACCCCTTAATGACCACAGCACTTCCATTTTCTGTCCGTTTGGGACCAGGGCTATTTTTACATTTCTGCGGTGTTAGTGTTTAGCTGTAATTTTCCTCTTACTCGTTTACTGTACCCACAGATATTATATACAGTTTTTCTCGCCATTAAATGGACTTTCTAAATATACCATTATTTTCATCCTATCTAATCATTTACCATAAATTATTTTTATAAAATATGAGGAAAAATTGAAAAAAAACACACTTTTTATAACTTTGACCCCCAAAATCTGTTACACATCTACAACCACCAAAAAACACCCAAGCTAAATAGTTTCTAAATTTTGTCCAGAGTTTAGAAATACCCAATGTTTACATGTTACAAGTTTACAAGTTATAGGGCAAAAAATACAAGTAGCACTTTGCTATTTCCAAACCACTTTTTTTCAAAATTAGCGCTAGTTACATTGGAACACTGATATCTTTCAGGAATCCCTGAATATCCATTGACATGTATATATTTTTTTTTAGAAGACATCCTCCAAAAGTATTGATCTAGGCCCATTTTGGTATATTTCATGCCACCATTTCACTACCAAATGCGATCAAATAAAAAAAAATGTTCACTTTTTCACAAACTTTAAGTTTCTCACTGAAATTATTTACAAACAGCTTGTGCAATTATGGCATAAATGGTTGTAAATTATTCTCTGGGATCCCCTTTGTTCAGAAATAGCAGACATATATGGCTTTGACGTTGCTTTTTGGCAATTAGAAGGCCGCTAAATGCCACTGCGCACCACACGTGTATTATGCCCAGCAGTGAAGGGGTTAATTAGGGAGCATGTAGGGAGCTTTTTGGGGTAAGTTTAGCTTTAGTGTACTGTAGTAGACAACCCAAAGTATTGATCTAGGCCCATTTTGGTATATTTCATGCCACCATTTCACCGCCAAATGCGATCAAATAAAAAAAAACATAAAATGTTTCCAAATTTTAGGTTTCTCACTGAAATCATTTACAAACATTTTGTGCAATTATGGCACAAATTGTTGTAAATGCTTCTCTGGGATCCCCTTTGTTCACAAATAGCAGACATATATGGCTTTGGCGTTGCTTTTTGGTAATTAGAAGGCCGCTAAATGCCGTTGTGCACCACACGTGTATTATGCTCAGCAGTGCAAGGGTTAATTAGGGAGCTTGTAGTGTTAATTTTAGCTTTAGTGTAGTAGACAACCCCAAGTATTGATCTAGGCCCATTTTGGTATATTTCATGCCATCATTTCACCGCCAAATGCGATCAAATAAAAAAAAAACATTACATTTTTCCAAATTTTAGGTTTCTCACTGAAATCATTTACAAACATTTTGTGCAATTATGGCACAAATTGTTGTAAATGCTTCTCTGGGATCCCCTTTGTTCAGAAATAGCAGACATATATGGCTTTGGTGTTGCTTTTTGGTAATTAGAAGGCCGCTAAATGCCACTGCGCACAACACGTGAATAATGCCCAGCACTGAAGGGGTTAATTAGGAAGCTTGAAGGGAGCTTGCAGGGTTAATTTTAGCTTTAGTGTAGAGATCAGCTTCCCACCTGACACATCAGACCCCCTGATCCCTCCCCCACCCCACAATTGTCCCCGCCATCTTAAGTACTGGCAGAAAGTCTGCCAGTACTAAAATAAAAGGTAATTTTTTAAGCATATTTACATATGCTGCTGTAGGATCCCCCCTTAGCCCTCAATCTACCTGATCCCCCCCAAAACAGCTCTCTAACCCTCCCCCTCTGGCTTATTGGGGGCCATCTTGGGTACTGGCAGCTGTCTGCCAGTACCCAGTTTTGCAAATAATTTTTTTTTTTTCCGTTTTTTTCTTTTCTTTTTCCTGTAGTGTAACTTCCCCCCCCCCAAGACCAATCCCCCACCCCCCTCCCAGATCCATTAGATTACTTTTATTGGCACTTATAATAAAAACACAATTTATGCTTACCTGATAAATTTATTTCTCTTGTGGTGTATCCAGTCCACGGATCATCCATTACTTGTGGGATATTCTCAATCCCAACAGGAAGTTGCAAGAGGACACCCACAGCAGAGCTGTAATATAGCTCCTCCCCTAACTGTCATAGCCAGTCATTCGACCGAAAACAAGCCGAGAAAGGAGGAACCATAGGGTTCAGTGGTTACTGTAGTTTAAATTTAAAAATTACCTGCCTTAAAATGACAGGGCGGGCCGTGGACTGGATACACCACAAGAGAAATAAATTTATCAGGTAAGCATAAATTGTGTTTTCTCTTGTAAGGTGTATCCAGTCCACGGATCATCCATTACTTGTGGGATACCAATACCAAAGCTAAAGTACACGGATGAAGGGAGGGACAAGGCAGGAACTTAAATGGAAGGAACCACTGCCCGTAAAACCTCTCTCCCAAATACAGCCTCTGAAGAAGCAAAAGTATCAAATTTGTAAAATTTTGAAAAAATATGAAGCCTCATTTTTAAAGGCCCAAGTGGAAGCCACAGCTCTAGTGGAATGAGCTGTAATCCTTTCAGGAGGCTGCTGTCCTGCAGTCTCATAGGCTAAGCGGATTAAGCTTCTTAGTCAAAAAGAAAAAGAGGTTGCCGAAGCCTTTTGACCTCTCCTCTGTCCAGAGTAGACAACAAACAAAGCAGATGTTTGACGAAAATCTTTAGTAGCTTGTAAGTAAAACTTTAAAGCACGGACCACGTCCAGATTGTGTAACACAAGGATGGAACAACAATCTCTTGATTGATATTCTTGTTAGATACCACCTTATGTAAGAACCCAGGTTTGGTACGCAGGACTACCTTATCCGTATGAAAAATCAGATAAGGAGAATCACATTGTAAGGCAAATAGCTCAGACTCTACGAGCCGAGGAAATAGCTACCAAAAAAAGAACTTTCCAAGATAAAAGCTTGATCTATGGAATGAAGAGGTTCAAACGGAACTCCTTGAAGAACCTTAAGAACCAAGTTTAAGCTCCATGGTGGAGCAACAGGTTTAAACACAGGCTTGATTCTAACTAAAGCCTGACAAAATGCCTGAACGTCTGGAACATCTGCCAGACGCTTAATTAGCTGACAATCCTTTTTCCAAACCTTCTTGGAGAAAAGATAATATCCTAGAAATCCTGACCTTACTCCATGAGTAACCCTTGGATTCACACCAATAAAGATATCTACGCCATACCTTTATTGTAAATTTTCCTGGTGACAGGCTTTCGTGCCTGTCTTAAGGTATCAATAACTGACTCGGAGAAGCCACGCTTTGATAAAATCAAGCGTTCAATCTCCAGGCAGTCAGCCTCAGAGAAATTAGATTTGGATGGTTGAAAGGACCCTGAAGTAGAAGGTCCTGTTTCAGAGGCAGAGACCATGGTGGAAAGGATGACATGTCCACTAGATCTGCATACCAGGTCCTGCGTGGCCACGCAGGTGCTATCAGAATCACTGATGCTCTCTCCCGCTTGATCTTGGCAATCAGTCGAGGGAGCAGAGGAAACGGTGGAAACACATAAGCCAGGTTGAAAGACCAGGGCGCTGCTAGAGCATCTATCAGTGTCGCCTTGGGATCCCTGGACCTGGATCCGTAACACGGAAGCTTGGCGTTCTGGCGAGACGCCATGAGATCCAGTTCTGGTTTGCCCCAACGATGAATCAGTTGTGCAAATACCTCCGGATGGAGTTCCCACTCTCCCGGATGAAAAGTCTGACGACTTAGAAAATCCGCCTCCCAGTGCTCTACACCTGGGATATGGATAGCTGATAGGTGGCAAGAGTGAATCTCTGCCCAGCGAATTATTTTTGAAACTTCTAACATCTCTAGGGAACTTCTCGTTCCCCCTTGATGGTTGATGTAAGCTACAGTCGTGATGTTGTCCGACTGAAATCTGATGTACCTCAGAGTTGCTAACTGAGGCCAAGCCTGAAGAGCCTTGAATATCGCTCTTAGTTCCAGAATATTTAATGGAAGGAGAGACTCCTCCTGAGTCCACGATCCCTGAGCCTTCAGGGAATTCCAGACTGCACCCCAACCTAGAAGGCTGGCATCTGTCGTAACAATTGTCCAATCTGGCCTGCGAAAGGTCATACCTTTGGACAGATGGACCCGAGATAGCCACCAGAGAAGAGAATACCTGGTCTCTTGGTCCAGATTCAGTTGAGGGGACAAATCTGTGTAATCCCTGTTCCACTGACTGAGCATGCATAGTTGCAGCGGTCTGAGATGTAAGCGTGCAAACGGCACTATGTTCATTGCCGCTACCATTAAGCCGATTACTTCCATACACTGAACCACCGAAGGGCGCGGAATGGAATGAAGAACCCGGCAGGAATTTAGAAGCTTTGATAACCTGGACTCCGTCAGGTGAATTTTCATTTCTACAGAATCTATCAGAGTCCCTAGAAAGGAAACTCTTGTGAGTGGGGATAGAGAACTCTTTTCCTCGTTCACTTTCCACCCATGCGACCACAGAAATGCCAGTACTACGTCCGTATGAGACTTGGCAATTTGGAAGTTTGACGCCTGTATCAGAATGTCGTCTAAATAAGGGGCTACTGCTATGCCCCGCGGCCTTAGGACCGCCATAAGCGACCCTAGAACCTTTGTAAAGATTCTTGGGGCTGTAGCTAATCCCAAGGGAAGAGCTACAACTGGTAATGCCTGTCTTGAAAGGCAAACCTGAGAAACCGATGATGATCTTTGTGTATCGGAATGTGAAGATAAGCATCCTTTAGATCCACTGTAGTCATATATTGACCCTCCTGGATCAGTGGTAGGATGGTACGAATAGTTTCCATCTTGAACGACGGAACTTTGAGGAATTTGTTTAAGATCTTTAGATCCAAAATTGGTCTGAAGGTTCCCTCTTTTTTGGGAACCACAAACAGATTTGAGTAAAAACCCTGTCCCTGTTCCTCCTTTGGAACTGGATGGATCACTCCCATAACTAGGAGGTCTCGTACACAGTGTAAGAATGCCTTTCTCTTTATCTGGTGTGCAGATAATTGTGAAAGGTGAAATCTCCCTTTTGGGGGGGAAGCTTTGAAGTCCAGAAGATATCCCTGGGATCCTGAACATCTCTTGCCCACGCCTAGATAGGGGGCCGTTCCTTCATGCTGTCTTAGAGGCAGCAGCAGGCTTTTTTACCTGCTTACCTTTTTTCCAGGTCAGGTTTGGTCTCCAGACCATCTTGGATTGAGCAAAAGTTCCCTCTTGTTTAGCATTAGAGGAAGTTGATGCCGCACCTGCCTTGAAGTTTTGAAAGGCACGAAAATTAGACTGTTTGGCCCTAGATTTGGACCTGTCCTGAGGAAGGGCATGACCTTTTCCTCCAGTGATATCAGCAATAATCTCCTTCAACCAGGCCCGAATAGGGTCTGCCCCTTGAAGGGAATGTTAAGTAGCTTAGATTTTGAAGTCACGTCAGCTGACCATGATCTAAGCCATAGCGCTCTGCGCGCCTGTATAGCAAAATGAGAATTCTTAGCCGTTAGTTTAGTCAAATGAACAATGGCATCAGAATAAAAGAATTGGCTAGCTTAAGTGCTCTAAGTTTGCCAAGTATGTCATCCAATGGAGTCGCTACCTGTAAAGCCTCTTCCAGAGACTCAAACCAGTACGCCGCAGCAGCAGTGACAGGGGCAATGCATGCAAGGGGCTATAGGATAAAACCTTGTTGAATAAATATTTTCTTAAGGTAACCTCTAATTTTTTATCCATTGGATCTAAAAAAAAAAAAAAAAAAGCACAACTGTCCTCGACAGGGATAGTAGTACGCTTTACTAGAGTAGAAACTGCTCCCTCCACCTTAGGGACTGACTGCCATAAGTCCCGTATGGTGGCGTCTATTGGAAACATTTTTCTAAAAATAGGAGGGGAAGAGAACGGCACACCTGGTCTATCCCATTCCTTATTAATAATTTCTGTAAACCTTTTAGGTATTTGGAAAAACATCAGTACACACCAGCACTGCAAAGTATTTATCCAGTCTACACAATTTCTCTGGCACTGCAATGGTATCACAGTCATTCAGAGCAGCTAAAACCTCTCTAAGCAACACGCGGAGTTGTTCAAGCTTAAATTTAAATGTAGAAATATTAGAATCAGGTATCTTTCCTGAGTCATTAACATCACCCACTGACTGAAGCTCTCTTTCCTCAGCTTCTGCATATTGTGAGGCAGTATCAGACATGGTTCTTAAAGCGTCAGTATGCTCTGCATTTTGTCTCACCCCAGAGCTATCTCGCTTACCTCTAAGTTCAGGTAGTCTGGCTAATACCGCTGACAGTGTATTATCCATGACTGCCGCCATGTCTTGTAAAGTAAACGCTATGGGCGCCCTAGATTTACTTGGCGCCATTTGAGCGTGAGTCGCTTAAGCAGGAGTCAAAGGGTCTGACACGTGGGGAAAGTTAGTCGGCATAACTTCCCCCTCGTCATATTCCTCTGGTGATAATTTTTTTAAAGACAGAAAATGATCTTTATTGCATAAAATGAAATCAGTACATTTAGTACACATTCTAAGAGGGGGTTCCACCATGGCTTTTAAACATAATAAACAAGGAGTTTCTTCTATGTCAGACATGTTTATACAGAATAGCAATGAGACTAGCAAGCTTGGAAAACACTTTAAATCAAGTTAACAAGCAAATATAAAAAATGGTACTGTGCCTTTAAGAGAAACAAATTTTGTCAGAATTTGAAAAACAGTGAAAAAATGCAGTAAATCAAACGAAATTTTTACAGTGTGTATAATAGGCTAACAGAGCATTGCACCAACTTGCAAATGGATGATTAACCCCATAGTTCAAAAAACGGATCAAAAAAACGAAATAGACGTTTTTTAACAGTCACAACCAACTGCCACAGCAAGCTGTGGCCCTACCTTCCCCAATAAACGACTTTGGAAAGCCTTTGGGCCCTTTAGAGATGTCCTATAGCATTCAGAGGGCCTTTGAGGGAAGCTGGATGTCACAGTTTGTAATTTTAACTGCACCAACTGTAACTTTTATACTACAACAGTGGAAATTGTTTTTAGTCAAAATTTAAGCCAGCCATGTGGAAAAAACTAGGCCCCAATAAAGTTTTATCACCAAAGCATATATAAAAAATGATTAAACATGCCAGCAAACGTTTTATATTGCAATATCATAAGGGTATTACCCCTGGGAGTAAGCATGATACCAGTCGTTATTAAATCACTGTATTCAGGCTTAACTTACATTAATCCGGTATCAGCAGCATTTTCTAGTGTTTTCCATCTCTAGAAAAAATTATAACTGCACATACCTGATAGCAGAATAAACTGCACGCCATTCTCTCGCTGAAGTTACCTCATCTGTGTAATCCCCTCAGACATATGTGAGAATAGCAATGGATCTTAGTTACAACCTGCTAAGATCATAGAAACCTCAGGCAGATTCTTCTTCTATTTACTGCCTGAGATAAAATAGCACAACACCGGTACTATTTAAAAATAACAAACTTTTGATTGAAGAAAATAAAGTAACTATATTTAACAATATATAAATGGGGGTGTATGAGAGAATGGAAAATATTGCTGATAATATAGATTTCGGTGCCACCCTTAATCAGTAATGAAATTAAATTTATACAGGGAGATATAGTATCAGACCATATATTAATGGTCTGATAAAGTAAGGGAAATAAAGGCACACAGAGAATTTATTTCATAACAAAAATAAATTTATTAATTATAATCCCTTGTCACATTTCGTGAAAAACTCTGCATTGACTCAAACCAACACAAAATAAGGTAAACACCATATATATACAAACACCTTACGTCTAAGGTAACAAATGCCTGCAGGATATCTGTAAAGCATACGTATGCTGCTAAATCTAATAATGTCTAAGACACACATAAATCAGGTTGCTAGATTGTATATAGACCTAAGCTAGAACATATATGCACATATCCTAATAGTAGTTATAACATGTCTAAGGCAGTGTGTCAAAACATAATGGAAAAGAGAAACAGCTGAAAAAAGTCTCTCTCAGAAGCAAGGAGGAAACACAGTTAGATACTGCACTCGGTCCAGGAAAATGCAAAGTGAACAAACAATCCTTCATGCAAAAGGTAAAGTAAACGTATTAGTTCTTACTGTAATATGTTCCAAAAAGTAAGATTTAAATCACTTGCCAGGATAGAGCATGCAGCAGTGAAACAAACCGGCTCTGTGTCCCAGGAGATTTTCAAAAAAGCAGACCGCTCTCTCTGTGGCGTCTGATGTCACTGGGGGGGGAGTGGTATAGCTTGCAAGCTCCTCCAATCGGACTTGTAGGTAAAGTGCGCTTTCTGTGTGTAGTAGTGATCAGCTGTATCGGCATCCGCCGCACCGAGAAAGAACCAGGCTTTCCCTAGGCTGATAGATCAGAAGCATCGGAGCGTACGCCAGGATATACGCAAACTTGCTCAGATGGATGCAATGTGTATGTTCCTCTCGCTCTTAGCTTACGTGCATTCACTTAGACTCCACAGGTGCCTGTTTTCCAAGTCCTGTATTCGCTTCACAGGATAACAGATTAAACACCAAGCAGTCCTTATAGTAGCACAGACCATATGTTTTTTAGCAGCATGTTTCCTTGTAGTCAGCACATAAAAACAGGTATGCAGATAAAGTGCAGGCAGTAGAAAGGTATAAAAGGCTATGCGTGTCCCATAGACCTTAGAACCTTAGACAGTTCTTGTAAACAGGAGTTAGTCGACCTGCTCCTGAATAAAACACTTCAGTGTTAAAAACACAAACCAACGATCGTTTCACCCCCACATCCAGTGTGTTTCACAGGGGTTCATCAGGGCTTGAATGGATCCTTACCGGATTTCCTCTTAAGATAAAGCTCACCTGACATTCCTCAGGTGTGCTTCCCCCACCTGGGGTAATTAATTAATTAACGGTGTATTCACATAAGTAACCATATTCCAGTTTGGATATGCATATTATCAAAATACAAAAACCTTATGTGTGAAGTTGTGAAGATTCTAGTTATACACTAAAATCCTAGGGAAAGAAAAAGCCTAATTCCTCAGCTTTCTAACACTTATTACCACAACAAAAAATGATGACACCTTACGAATATAGCACATGTCTTGTCTGAAAGTGGGAGAGTCCACTGACTATAAAAAACTAGCATACTCCAATTTATCATTAAGTCCTACTGGGTATCTAGTATTAAGTTTATAGATCCATTTTGTTTCTTTCTGTAATAGAACTTTGTCATTATTGCCACCTCTACCATTAGTTATCCCTTTGTCTATTATAGTAAATTTCAAAGATTCTACACTTCCATTATGGAACATGCCAAAGTGTCTTGCCACATTTGTGTCATTTTCATGAAGGATATCGTCCCGATGTTCCTGTACCCGGTCCTTTACTAACCTTTTGGTTTTTCCAACGTAAAAGACCGGGCACGAGCAGCGAAGAAGATAGATTACCCCTTCAGATTTGCAGTTGAAGAAGAATTTAATGTCAAAAACCTTATCACATGAAGTGAAGAACTGTTTGGTGCTATCCATGTGGGCACAGTACACACAGTGCCCACATGGATAGCTACCTTTTATTCCCTTGTCCCTTCTTAGCCAATCAGCATTAGAGGGCCCTCTCACAAATTGACTCTGAACCAAGTGATCTCTCAAACTTAGTGCTTTTCTAGCTGTTAGTAGTGGTTTTTCACCAATAGAATCTCTAACCTTGTCATCCAAAGTAAGTATGTGCCAGTTATTAGCTAGTGCTGATCTAATATTGGACCATTGGTTATTAAACTTAGTGATAAATCTAATTTGCGTCTCTTTGGGCTTTGATTTTTTGTTATACAGCAGGTGGTCTCTAGGAGTCTTTCGTGCCTTCCACAAAGCTTTTTTAAGACATTTATTGGAATATCCTCTTTTGAGAAATCTTTCTTTCATTAAGGCAGCATGTGTATCAAATTTTGTTAGTGATGAACAGTTTCTCCTAAGCCGGAGGAACTGTCCATACGGAATACCCTTAATCAGATGGACAGGATGACCACTATCAGCATGTAAGATGCTGTTAGTGGCATTCTTTTTCCTGAAATTTTCTGTCACGATCTTCAAACCTTCCTTCTTAATAGTAATATCGAGAAAGTTTAGTTCGGTCTTGTTTGTCTCTGATGTGAGGATGATGTTCCTGTCATTATGGTTAAGTTCATGAACAAAATCATGAAATTCTTCTACACTCCCATCCCATAGGACAAGAACATCATCCACATATCTTACCCACATTAACACCTTATTATTAAAGGTGTCACTGTGTCGTTCAAATATATCTGACTCCCAAGCCCCCAAATGGAGGCAGGCGTAGGTGGGGGCACACACTGCCCCCATAGCTGTTCCCCGTATCTGTTTATAGATCTGTCCGTCAAACGTAAATACATTATTCTGAAGGACAAATCTAAGTAGAGAAATAACAAACTCAGAATGTTCTGAGAACAGGGGACCTTTTGTTTCCAAAAATTTCCTTATTGCCTGAAGTCCAATATCATGAGGAATAGAGGAGTATAGCCCCTCTACATCTAGAGAAGCTAGCAGTGTATTATCATTTACTACCACTCCATCAAGTTTCCTCAAAAGATCCGCTGTGTCCTTAACATATGATGTTAAAGATAAAAGGAATGGACGTAAGTATTTATCTACATATTCCCCAGCTTTCTCAGTGACACTGCCAATCCCTGACACGATAGGCCTTCCTGGGGGACACTTCAAGTTCTTATGTAATTTCGGGAGAATATAGAAAACAGGCATTACAGGGAAATCAGAGACCAGGAACTTAAACTCTTTTTGATCTATGGTTCCCCTACATCTTGCTTCATTTAGAAGTTTAAAAAGAGAATTCTGTATCTGTGCCAGGGGGTTGTGATCCAACCTTACATATTGGTTCTTGTCGTTCAATTGGCGTTTTGCTTCATTTACATAAAGCTGTTCATCCAAAAGGACAAAATTTCCGCCCTTATCGGCCGGTTTGATCACCAACCCCCTGGCTCCAGACAGTTCCCTCAAAGCTTTCCTCTCTCTGGGTTTCAAATTATCATCTGTCTTAAAAGGAATCATCGTGTCAATTTCCTTTTCCATTTTCTTCACAAAGAGATTGACAGATGGCACTAAAGAAAGGGAAGGCATGTATGAGGATTTGGACCTAAAAATGGGTTTTTGGTAAATAGCAGGATTGTCCTGGGATTCATTAGTAGGACCCTCCTGATCATTATCATCTAATAGAGATTCCAAATCTCTCAAAGCTAGCTGATCATTAGCATCCAAAGTGTTAGAGTTTCTATTTTTCATTACCACAGATAAAACAATTTTCCTAGCAAATAGATGTAAATCTTTCAGTACCTCAAATTTATCAATATTAGCTGTAGGGCAGAAAGAGAGACCCTTTTTAAGGAGATCAACATGTGCCAGATTCAGAGGGAAAGATGAGAGATTAACAATTTGTAACTCATCCATAGGTGGGCTCTCTAGTAACCCCTGCGTGCTCCCCTCCCTCTGTATCTCCCTCTGTTCTGAACATAATGATCCCCTCTCCCCCTGGTCTGTCTGGTCTGATATCTCTTCTCCTTTGAGGGATTCGCAAATGGATCTTTTCCTTTTGCCTCTTCTAGTCCTTCTCTTCCTTCTCTTGAAGTTATGCCAGGGGAGTTTTTTGAGGGCCCTGTCTCAGAGTCAGACGCATCTGTCCCTGAGTCATAAGTCCCCTTTTGGGACTTATATACATAGACCCTTCCATTTTTATAGTCCTCCTGATCCCTTCTAAGTTTTCTACATTTCCTCATTTTAATGTCCGATTTTAGTTTAATAATATTAGTACTTGTCTCAGCATTAAGTTTCTCAAAATTGAGATCACTTTCAAAGGTGTTAACTTTCAAAAGAGCCTTTTCAGCCTCATTTTTTACTTTTTCAAGTCGTCTAATATTTCTTTGTATCATCATTTCCATCAAATCAAGGGAGGTCGAGGATAATTTATCGTTCCAATCCTCTACAAAGGAATCACCTTCCTCATCCTCCCTTGTATTTGCACCTGGATCTAATGATAGACGTAAACCTCTTGGAATAATCTTTTTTTCTTTATAGTTAGTTAAGCTAGCATTCTCAGCTTTAATTTTCAATTGTCGATTTAGGAGGTATCTATATCTCCTAAATGCACTGAAAATCGTTATGTTCTCCTCATCATTATCCTCTCCCACTACATTATCATTGGCAAGAGAATCTTTCAATTCGGCCTCCCACAAATCATCAGACAAAACATATGCCATATTTTATATTGGAAAGAGTCAAAATACAGAGGGGAAAAAGGGAAGAGAAATAGGGGCAAATAACTCGCTCCTACAGCAATCCACTCTATCTCAGACTAGAAAAGGACAAAAAGAATCCTCTATTGATATCCTCAGAAATTGAAAAATATATAAATGGGGGTGTATGAGAGAATGGAAAATATTGCTGATAATATAGATTTCGGTGCCACCCTTAATCAGTAATGAAATTAAATTTATACAGGGAGATATAGTATCAGACCATATATTAATGGTCTGATAAAGTAAGGGAAATAAAGGCACACAGAGAATTTATTTCATAACAAAAATAAATTTATTAATTATAATCCCTTGTCACATTTCGTGAAAAACTCTGCATTGACTCAAACCAACACAAAATAAGGTAAACACCATATATATACAAACACCTTACGTCTAAGGTAACAAATGCCTGCAGGATATCTGTAAAGCATACGTATGCTGCTAAATCTAATAATGTCTAAGACACACATAAATCAGGTTGCTAGATTGTATATAGACCTAAGCTAGAACATATATGCACATATCCTAATAGTAGTTATAACATGTCTAAGGCAGTGTGTCAAAACATAATGGAAAAGAGAAACAGCTGAAAAAAGTCTCTCTCAGAAGCAAGGAGGAAACACAGTTAGATACTGCACTCGGTCCAGGAAAATGCAAAGTGAACAAACAATCCTTCATGCAAAAGGTAAAGTAAACGTATTAGTTCTTACTGTAATATGTTCCAAAAAGTAAGATTTAAATCACTTGCCAGGATAGAGCATGCAGCAGTGAAACAAACCGGCTCTGTGTCCCAGGAGATTTTCAAAAAAGCAGACCGCTCTCTCTGTGGCGTCTGATGTCACTGGGGGGGAGTGGTATAGCTTGCAAGCTCCTCCAATCGGACTTGTAGGTAAAGTGCGCTTTCCGTGTGTAGTAGTGATCAGCTGTACCGGCATCCGCCGCACCGAGAAAGAACCAGGCTTTCCCTAGGCTGATAGATCAGAAGCATCGGAGCGTACGCCAGGATATACGCAAACTTGCTCAGATGGATGCAATGTGTATGTTCCCCTCGCTCTTAGCTTACGTGCATTCACTTAGACTCCACAGGTGCCTGTTTTCCAAGTCCTGTATTCGCTTCACAGGATAACAGATTAAACACCAAGCAGTCCTTATAGTAGCACAGACCATATGTTTTTTAGCAGCATGTTTCCTTGTAGTCAGCACATAAAAACAGGTATGCAGATAAAGTGCAGGCAGTAGAAAGGTATAAAAGGCTATGCGTGTCCCATAGACCTTAGAACCTTAGACAGTTCTTGTAAACAGGAGTTAGTCGACCTGCTCCTGAATAAAACACTTCAGTGTTAAAAACACAAACCAACGATCGTTTCACCCCCACATCCAGTGTGTTTCACAGGGGTTCATCAGGGCTTGAATGGATCCTTACCGGATTTCCTCTTAAGATAAAGCTCACCTGACATTCCTCAGGTGTGCTTCCCCCACCTGGGGTAATTAATTAATTAACGGTGTATTCACATAAGTAACCATATTCCAGTTTGGATATGCATATTATCAAAATACAAAAACCTTATGTGTGAAGTTGTGAAGATTCTAGTTATACACTAAAATCCTAGGGAAAGAAAAAGCCTAATTCCTCAGCTTTCTAACACTTATTACCACAACAAAAAATGATGACACCTTACGAATATAGCACATGTCTTGTCTGAAAGTGGGAGAGTCCACTGACTATAAAAAACTAGCATACTCCAATTTATCATTAAGTCCTACTGGGTATCTAGTATTAAGTTTATAGATCCATTTTGTTTCTTTCTGTAATAGAACTTTGTCATTATTGCCACCTCTACCATTAGTTATCCCTTTGTCTATTACAGTAAATTTCAAAGATTCTACACTTCCATTATGGAACATGCCAAAGTGTCTTGCCACATTTGTGTCATTTTCATGAAGGATATCGTCCCGATGTTCCTGTACCCGGTCCTTTACTAACCTTTTGGTTTTTCCAACGTAAAAGACCGGGCACGAGCAGCGAAGAAGATAGATTACCCCTTCAGATTTGCAGTTGAAGAAGAATTTAATGTCAAAAACCTTATCACATGAAGTGAAGAACTGTTTGGTGCTATCCATGTGGGCACAGTACACACAGTGCCCACATGGATAGCTACCTTTTATTCCCTTGTCCCTTCTTAGCCAATCAGCATTAGAGGGCCCTCTCACAAATTGACTCTGAACCAAGTGATCTCTCAAACTTAGTGCTTTTCTAGCTGTTAGTAGTGGTTTTTCACCAATAGAATCTCTAACCTTGTCATCCAAAGTAAGTATGTGCCAGTTATTAGCTAGTGCTGATCTAATATTGGACCATTGGTTATTAAACTTAGTGATAAATCTAATTTGCGTCTCTTTGGGCTTTGATTTTTTGTTATACAGCAGGTGGTCTCTAGGAGTCTTTCGTGCCTTCCACAAAGCTTTTTTAAGACATTTATTGGAATATCCTCTTTTGAGAAATCTTTCTTTCATTAAGGCAGCATGTGTATCAAATTTTGTTAGTGATGAACAGTTTCTTTATCTGCATACCTGTTTTTATGTGCTGACTACAAGGAAACATGCTGCTAAAAAACATATGGTCTGTGCTACTATAAGGACTGCTTGGTGTTTAATCTGTTATCCTGTGAAGCGAATACAGGACTTGGAAAACAGGCACCTGTGGAGTCTAAGTGAATGCACGTAAGCTAAGAGCGAGAGGAACATACACATTGCATCCATCTGAGCAAGTTTGCGTATATCCTGGCGTACGCTCCGATGCTTCTGATCTATCAGCCTAGGGAAAGCCTGGTTCTTTCTCGGTGCGGCGGATGCCGGTACAGCTGATCACTACTACACATGGAAAGCGCACTTTACCTACAAGTCCGATTGGAGGAGCTTGCAAGCTATACCACTCCCCCCCCAGTGACATCAGACGCCACAGAGAGAGCGGTCTGCTTTTTTGAAAATCTCCTGGGACACAGAGCCGGTTTGTTTCACTGCTGCATGCTCTATCCTGGCAAGTGATTTAAATCTTACTTTTTGGAACATATTACAGTAAGAACTAATACGTTTACTTTACCTTTTGCATGAAGGATTGTTTGTTCACTTTGCATTTTCCTGGACCGAGTGCAGTATCTAACTGTGTTTCCTCCTTGCTTCTGAGAGAGACTTTTTTCAGCTGTTTCTCTTTTCCATTATGTTTTGACACACTGCCTTAGACATGTTATAACTACTATTAGGATATGTGCATATATGTTCTAGCTTAGGTCTATATACAATCTAGCAACCTGATTTATGTGTGTCTTAGACATTATTAGATTTAGCAGCATACGTATGCTTTACAGATATCCTGCAGGCATTTGTTACCTTAGACGTAAGGTGTTTGTATATATATGGTGTTTACCTTATTTTGTGTTGGTTTGAGTCAATGCAGAGTTTTTCACGAAATGTGACAAGGGATTATAATTAATAAATTTATTTTTGTTATGAAATAAATTCTCTGTGTGCCTTTATTTCCCTTACTTTATCAGACCATTAATATATGGTCTGATACTATATCTCCCTGTATAAATTTAATTTCATAACTATATTTAACCACTCTCTCCTACAACGACCTAGCTTGTTGAGACTTGCAAGAGAATGACTGGCTATGACAGTTAGGGGAGGAGCTATATTACAGCTCTGCTGTGGGTGTCCTCTTGCAACTTCCTGTTGGGAATGAGAATATCCCACAAGTAATGGATGATCCGTGGACTGGATACACCTTACAAGAGAAAAAAAATGTTTCTGTAGTGTAGCGGTTCCCAACCGCTCCCTCCCCGTGCATGCGCCCGCCTGCCGCCTCCCGTGCACGCGCCCCCGGCGATCCCGCCCCCTCTCTGACTTTGAAGCCATCGATGGCCGCCCACCCGCCTCCCACTTCAGCTCCCACCCAGCAACGAATGCGGCCATCGATGTCCGGTGCAGAGAGGGCCACAGAGTAGCTCTCTCTGCACCGGAAGGGAACAAAATTTTATTGCAAGATGCCTCGATATCGAGGCATCCTGCAATAACCGGAAAGCAGCTGGAAGTGATCAAGATCGCTTCCAGCTGCCTTCCAGACTGAGGACGTGCAGGGTACGTCCTTGGTCGTTAAGTGACTTTTTTTACCCTGCACGTCCTCGGTCGTTAAGGGATTAAAGGGATTCTGAAACCAATTTTTTTTCTTTCATGATTCAGATAGAGCAAGTAATTTTAAGCAATTTTCTAATTTACGTCTATTATCAATTTTTCTTCGGTCCCTTGGTAACTTTTTGTAAAAAAGTAGGAATGTAAGCTTATGAGTTGGCCCATCTTTGGTTTAGCACCTGGGTAGCACTTGCTGATTGGTGGTTGAATGTAGCCATCAATAAGCAAGTCCTATCCAGGGTGCTTAACCAAATATAGGCCGTCTCGTAAGCTTTACATTCCTGCTTTTTAAAATAAAGATACAGAGAGAATGAAGAAGAATTGATAATAGGCGTAAATTAGAAAGTTGCTTAACATTGCCTGCTCTTCCTGAATCATGAAATAAAGAAATTGGGTTCAGTGTACCGTTTATATAATCACCCCCACCTATTTAATTAAAAAAGCGCTTTCTGCCAATATGGTCAACAGTATTATTTGTGACTGCCAGTGCTACCTGCTAAGTCTTCACTTACGGTAAAATGTAATTTTTACTAAAAATATATATTCTATATGTATCTATATATACCTATATATCTATTCCTATAGATATATAGGTATAGATATATATTTACATTAATATTATCAGATATATATATAGAAATATATATTTAATAATAAAAATGACATTGTTCTGAAGTGAAGAACATTGGAATGTGAAGTATTCATAACTCCTGTTGGGTTAGCGCGCAAGCAATAGGTGTTAGGTGTTTTTCTTTTGTGCTCTTTATTGATGTCTATGGGGAGAATATGTTAACGTGGTTACGATATTGCAAAGTCCAGAAGTTAGCACACGTCAGGTACCCGATGAGCACAAAAAGCTGACTTCTAGCAAAGTTCCCACTCGAGCAGGAGCACTAAATACCACTCCACTTGTAATCTGGCCCTATGTTTTAGTACAAGAAATTATATGATTTCTTAACTTAAAGGGACATGCAACTTATAATTTTTTTTCATGATTCAGATAGAGAATTTTTTTTTTACTTCTATTATCAAATTTGCTTCATTCTCACGTTATTCTTTGTTGTAGATATATCTAGATAGGTAGTGTGCATTTATCTGGAGCACTACATAACAGGAAATAGTGCTGCATCTAGTGATCTTCCTAATGTATAACATTATTGCAAAACTGCTGCCATATATTACTGCAGACACTTAAACGCTCATGAACATTCCCTCCTGCTTTTCAACAAAGGATAAGAAGAAAACAGAAATGTGATAATAGAAGTAAATTGGAATGTTGTTTAAAATTGTATGTTCTATCTGAATCAGGAAAGAAAAACTGTGGGTTTTATGTCCCTTTGTTTTAAAATCTTCATTATACCATTACATGAGCAAATACATTTCCAAATCAGCTAAGGCTTTGTAACTTGGCAATATTATGACTGCCATCTAGACACATCATACATAAAGGGTGGTCTATCCAGATAAACCAACGTTGAATTGTTAGTTACATGTTTTTATTGATTGCATTGGGTAAGAAAACAGCACCAAAAAACATCAGTTAAAATGGTTGAAAATGCTAAGAGATCCTGGATTTATACAAAAGCCTAATATCAGACTACTAAAATGAGAATCCAATCTACCACAAAAAGAAAAAACAGCCCATTTGTATGGTTAGAAAAGCTTTTCAATGAACAATCTTGTATGTTTCTTGTTTTCGACATTAGATTTCACAAAAACTGCAGGTGAGAGTAAATCACAATCCTCATTGTCCTAGGCCCTAGCCTAAAATGGAATTAAGGGGTGAGTCACTGAGGGGAGTGAGCTAGCTGTGTGGCAACAGTGTTGCAAAAGTGTGGGATGGCTTATATACCTGTATAAATGTTCTGGGCTTGCAGGCCCAAGCCTCTTTTCCACTCGTGCCATTAAGTTGTCCCTTCCTCCCTGGTTCATTGGGCAAGCGGCTAATCAGGTGCCGTTAGGGTACCTTAGTTAGTCTGGCACTCTCATGCTTAGTCGACCTAGAGGAGGCAGGACCGGACTAGTAATGTTAACTCCCTTCTTGAGGTCATATTTCACTACTCAACCTTCGGGAGGCCTACTGGTTGGAGTTGGATTGGTTGCATTCTAGCCAAGAGGGCAGTCTGGTCTTAGGCTGTTGATATGAGAGTGACGACTACTAGGAGGAGCGACGTCCCTAGGACTGGGCCTGGGGGCGCTCCTCCTAGAGTGCCTGGTCGAATACCTTGAGTGAACAGCATTGTTCTTATTAGGCGTGGTAGCCGAGCTCCGCCGTCTGCACAGCCTGAGCCCAATCCTGCATAGCATGGGTTTATCTAGTACTAGGGCGCCACTTGCTGCCAGGTTTCCGTAGCCTTTAAGGCTAAGTTTATCAGTTGCTGTTTTGTATTAATAAATGGACCTTGCGGTCTTTAACCCATCTCTCCATGTTTCTGTGTTTTTCTTTTATAGTTAAAGGGACAGTCTACTCCAGAATTGTTATTGTTTAAAAAGATAGCTAATCCCTTTATTACCCATTCCCCTGTTTTGCATAACCAACACGGTTATATTAATGTACTTTTTACCTCTGTATCTAAGCCTTTGCAGATTGCCCCCTTATTTCTGTTCTTTTGATAAACATGCATTTAGCCAATCAGTGCCCTCTCACTTGTAAATCCACGGGTGTGGTTACAATGTTATCTGTATGTCACACATGAACTTACGCTCTGTAGCTGTGAAATACAAAATGCAAAAAGGGGCGGCCTTGAAGGTTTTAGAAATTAGCATGTGAGCCTACCTAGGTTTAGCTTTCAACAAAGAATACCAAAAAAACAAAGCAAATTTGATGATAAAAGTGAATTGGAAAGCTGTTTAAAATTGCATTCCTTATCTGAATCATAAAAGTTTTATTTTGACTAGACTGTCCCTTTAAATTAGTCAAGAAACGAATAGGGCCTTCAATCCCTTATGAAAAAAGCATCACTTTTCTAAATATAAAATTATTTACTGAGTTTTGCAATCAAATATATTGGACACACCTGACTTAATTTATGTTTATTGTGATCTTAAAGACATTATTTGTGTCTAAAGGTCTAGGGCCCAAAGATCAAAAACTCCCCAGCATGGACAGAAATCATGCAAAAAAAAAAAGTTCTTATTTTTTTTTTATGTTGAGTTTGAGATTGTAATATAGATGTCTTTCCTTCACATCCAGAATCCGGCCTAGCAAGATAAATAGCTCTCAAGCTAAAACTGACCTTTCTAAAATTCTTTGAGGGACCGTGCAGTACTGATGAGACTTTGGAAATCTTTACATCATCAGGCCCTTTTGCATAACGGGACAGTCTAGTCAAAATTAAACGTTCATGATTCAGATGGGGCATGCAATTTTAAACAACTTTCCAATTTACTTTTGTCATCAAATTTGCTTTGTTCCCTTGGTATTCTTTGTTGAAAGCTAAACCTAAGTAGGCTCATATGCTAATTTCTAAGCCATTGAAGGCCGTCCTCTTATCTCGGTGCATTTTGACAGTTTTTCACAGCTAGACAACGCTAGTTCATGTGTGCCATATACATAACACTGTGCACACTCCTGTGGAGTTATTTATAGTAAGAGTCAGCACTGATTAGTTATAAATGCAAGTCTGTCAAAATAACTGAGATAAGGGGGAAGTCTGCAGATGCTTAGATACAAGGTAATCACAGAGGTATAAAGTATATCAATATAATCGTGTTGGTTATGCAAAACTGGAAAATGGGTAATAAAGGGATTATCTATCGTTTTAAACAATAAAAATTCTGGAGTAGACTGTCCCTTTAAATGCTTGACATTAGTTTTACACACAAATATACATAATGAATTCATATGCATGGATTTCATTACAAAACAACCATTTTTTTTTTAATTCACCCCAAACAAGTTTGTTACCTCAGAAATTGGCAATAAACAGATTCAAGAACAAATAAATTCTTGACTGAGGAGTTTGAGTAGCAGACAGATTTCAACAGCAACTATTTACAGGAGACTGTGAATTATTATTATTATTATTACCGGTTATTTGTAGAGCGCCAACAGATTCCGCAGTGCTAATCAGACATTCATGGAAGAAATGCTGCAAATAAACCACTACAGGAGACTTGCTTGGGCAAGGAACATCAGACCTGTAAAAATCTGTCCTCTGGTCTAATAAGTCCAAAAATTAGATATTAGGTTACAACCCTATAGCTTAATGAGACTCAGAACAGAAGATGTCTGGATCTGTGGTTTCCCCTGTAAAGTGTGGGGTGAGGTGGCATCATGATATGGGGGTATTTTGCTGGTGACACTTTTTGCAATTTAGTTAGAATTGAAGGTACAAAACCAGCACGGCACTCACACAATTCTTTAGCAACATACCATCCCATCCAGGGGTCAAGTCCTACAAAGAAAAGTGTGGGAACTCACCAAGACTGTCACAAAGTCTCACCCGCTTAAGGTGCAATAGTCCTATTTCTCAAAATGGGGGCTAAATA
This sequence comes from Bombina bombina, assembly GCF_027579735.1. NCBI lineage: Eukaryota > Metazoa > Chordata > Amphibia > Anura > Bombinatoridae > Bombina > Bombina bombina. Next base: position 1,047,375,954 of record NC_069502.1, read on the forward strand.
ACCCCAGAGCAACCCACACAGAAATGTAAGCACCATGTGTTCCACAAAGTACAAGGTGATTACATGGCAGACCCACTGTCAAGTTTGCATTTAGTGTATTGGAGGAAATGTTACTACCCATTACTAGAGGATCTCACTATCCCTTTAACCAGATTGTGCTCCAGCTCCTCCCACCAGCAGCAGCAGTGTTTACTGAAGTGTTTCTGTTCTCTTTCCAGGGGGAAAAATAGTGCAGGAAATCTGTTCCCATGCGTTCCCGCTAGACTTGACCCCTGATCCCATCTGGTTTGTGCTGTCAGGGTGTGATTTGTTTTTAAAAAAGAGAATGACCAAAACACAGCTCTAAGCTTTGCAAAAACTATTTGGCAAATAAGCTGAGTGATGGAATGGTGCATCAGATTACCTGGCCTCTACGGTTTCCTGATCTAAACCCAATATAAATGGTTTGGGAACTCCTTCAAGACTATTTGAAAATATTTCCAGGTAGCCCCTCATGAAGTTGGTTAAGAGAGTACCAAACTGTTATCAATCCACTTTTAAAATCTAAAATATTTAATCACTGCATAATTCCATTTGTGCTATTTTATAGTTTTGAGGACTTTACGATTATTCTAAAATGTTTAAAATAGTTCTGGTACAAATCCCCAATTCCGGGAATTCCAAAATCCAAACTTATTCTAAAATTCAAACTTTTTAATTAATATTTAAAATAAATAAATAATAATTATAAAAATTACTATTTTTGCCTGCTTGTAAGTCACAATCTTTTCTGTCAGTGTCTTTGGTTTATTTTTCCTTTGTGTTCTAAAATGTAAATAATAGTCTATATTTATTTAAAACAACAAATATTACCTTTCTGATCACAGTACTGTACTATATTTCTAAGGGTACTATTTATACAAAATTATTAAATGCTATATAAAACTATTTTTAGTTTAATGTATAAGCTGTATAATGACGATGTAGAGCAGTAACAGGACTAGTCCATCCGGACTTAGCTACGGGGGTGCAGGCTGTAAAAACGGCCAGAAGGACCGACAATGTATCAGCAAAAACAGAGTAACAGCAGCACTAAAAAGGCTTTAGAGAGAAGGGCTGATGCAATAAAAAGAAGAAATTTATTGCAACAGTTTAAAAATCAGGTACGTGGCAGGCAAACATCCTGATTAGTTTTGTGCTCTCAGGAGCACTTAATCATAGGATACGTTTGCGTGTGCAAACCCCCTATTTAAAGGGACAGCAAAAAACAATCAATTAAAATTTTTAAAAAACAAAAGTACAATAGTACATTAAAATGAACGGTACATATAAATCATTTACATAACCACAAAGGAAAGAGAAACACTTAATAAACAGGTAATTAATGTGGAGCTATTACTAACTTATCTATGTTAATCTAAAATAAGTTAAATGTATTTTTATTTTTATTCTGTTATTTTTCAGCAACTTAATCATAGAAACCTTATGAGTGAAAAGATAACAAAGCTGTAAAACTAGGTATATTCAAGAAATATTAAAAATAATCTCATCCTTATTCACAATCCCTGCTCATAGTTAAAAATATATCATATATCAAATATAAAAAACCAAATAGTCATTGATACAGATATAAAGAGCACAACACATTAAGATGTTATTTAAAGCAATTGTAACCTCATTCTATAAAATAGCTAAGTCCCACTCACGGTTCAAACCTGAAGGTGATGGTGTTTTTAATCTGTATATCCAATACAGTTCTTGTTTCAATAACAGCTTAAGTCTATCACCCCCTCTGACCGGGTGGGAAACTCTGTCAATAACACGAACCTCCATATTAAATACATTACTCATATGTATTAGATTAAAATGTTGTGCAATAGCAGATTCTTTAACATAATCCTTAGTATCCCTCACATGCTCTCTAATCCTAGATCTCAACTCTCTAGTTGTTTGGCCTGTATACTGTAGTGAACAAATCTTGCACTCTAGGAGGTAAACCACATATGTTGTCCGACAGTTTGCATAAAACGTGCTAGTAAATTCTTCTCCTGCGACAGTGCTTTTAAAGCCACTACCAGTATGGAGTACACTGCAGGTAATACAAGGACCTATTCCACATTTAAAAGTGCTTTTTTTTCGTGATCCAATTACTCTTGTCCTCCCTTTCTGTACATACCAGACTAGGAGATAATCTTGTGGATAATGTGGATGGTCTTTTGGGGACAAATTTGCATTTGTCTATTAACAGACTTAAAACAGAATCTTCCTTTAACATGTTTATATTCTTTCTCAAAATAGCACAAACTTGAAAAAGCTGATTAGAATATTCAGTAGAGAAGACTATACTCTCTTGTGTTATTGTCTCCTTTCTTTCACGTCCCTGGATAAGGTCTGTTTGTGTCATATTCCTCACTTCTTCCAAAATACCAATGAGGTCTCTCTTGTTGTAACCCCTAACAGTTAAACGTTCTACAAGAGCTTCTGCTTGTTTATCAAAAAGATCACTAGAATTTCTGTTCCTGCGTAGTCACATAAATTGACCCCTGGGAATAGACCTTACCAAATGCGGCAGATGACATGACCGCGCATGCAGTATGGTATTCCCCGCCGTCGGTTTATGAAAGGTATTGCTGATAATGACACCTTTATCAGCATCCCCTTGTAGGACCAAATCAAGATAGTTTACCGATATGGTCTATATTTCACCAGTAAATTTTAGCTTCAAGTCATTACAATTTAGATATTCAAGAAAATCAAAGGGTTCCTTGACAACAAAAATAAGATCATCTATGAATCGCATATAGAACATAATCCGATCTTTAAAGGGATTCTGCACTGTATACAAGTATAAATCCTCCCACCATCCTACATACAGATTTGTAAATGAGGGGGCAAACTTAGCCCCCATCAACATTCCGCAAACCTTTATTGAACATAAAAAAATTGTGTTTTAGCAGAAACTCTATCATCTCACACAGAAACATTTTGTTTTCTTCAGAGTATCTAGAATGTATATCAAAAAAGTAAGTCATAGCCCGAATTCCAGAAGGGTGGGGTATACTAGAATACAATGCAACACCATCAACAACTATCCATTTAAACTCCAGTTGCCACTTAATATACTTGTATACAGTGCAGAATCCCTTTAAAGATCGGATTATGTTCTATATGCTTTTCATAGACTATCTTATTTTTGTTGTCAAGGAACCCTTTGATTTTCTTGAATATCTAAATTGTATTGACTTGAAGCTAAAATTTACTGGTGAAATACAGACCATATCAGTAAACTATCTTGATTTGGTCCTACAAGGGGATGCTGATAACAGTGTCGTTATCAGCAATACCTTTCATAAACCGACAGAGGGGAATACCATACTGCATGTGCAGTCATGTCATCCGCCGCATTTGGTAAGGTCTATTCCCAGGGACCAATTTATGCGACTACGCAGGAACAGAAATTCTAGTGAACTTTTTGATAAACAGGCAGAAGCTCTTGTAGAACGTTTAACTGTTAGGGGTTACAACAAGAAAGACCTCATTGGTATTTTGGAAGAAGTGAGGAATATGACACAAACAGACCTTATCCAGGGACGTGAAAGAAAGGAGACAATAACGCAAGAGAGTATAGTCTTCTCTACTGAATATTCTAATCCGTTTTTCCAAGTTTGTGCTATTTTGAGAAAGAATATAAACATGTTAAAGGAAGATTCTGTTTTAAGTCTGTTAATAGACAAATGCAAATTTGTCCCCAAAAGTCCATCCACATTATCCACAAGATTATCTCCTAGTCTGGTATGTACAGAAAGGGAGGACAAGAGTAATTGGATCACGAAAAAAAGCACTTTTAAATGTGGAATAGGTCCTTGTATTACCTGCAGTGTACTCCATACTGGTAGTGGCTTTAAAAGCACTGTCGCAGGAGAAGAATTTACTAGCAAGTTTTATGCAAACTGTCGGACCACATATGTGGTTTACCTCCTAGAGTGCAAGATTTGTTCACTACAGTATACAGGCCAAACAACTAGAGAGTTGAGATCTAGGATTAGAGAGCATGTGAGGGATACTAAGGATTATGTTAAAGAATCTGCTATTGCACAACATTTTAATCTAATACATATGAGTAATGTATTTAATATGGAGGTTCGTGTTATTGACAGAGTTTCCCACCCGGTCAGAGGGGGTGATAGACTTAAGCTGTTATTGAAACAAGAACTGTATTGGATATACAGATTAAAAAACACTATCACCTTCAGGTTTGAACCGTGAGTGGGACTTGAGCTATTTTATAGAATGAGGTTACAATTGCTTTAAATAACATCTTAATGTGTTGTGCTCTTTATATCTGTATCAATGACTATTTGGTTTTTGATATTTGATATATGATATATTTTATCTATGAGCAGGGATTGTGAATAAGGATGAGATTATTTTTAATATTTCTTGAATATACCTAGTTTTACAGCTTTGTTATCTTTTAAGTTGCTGAAAAATAACAGAATACAAATAAAAATAAAAATACATTTAACTTATTTTACATTAACATGGATAACTTAGCAATAGCTCCACATTAATTACCTGTTTATTAAGTGTTTCTCTTTCCTTTGTGGTTATGTAAATGATTTATATGTACCATTCATTTTAATGTACTATTGTACTTTTGTTTTTTTTTAAATTTAATTGATTGTTTTTTGATGTCCCTTTAAATAGGGGGTTTGCACACGCAAACGTATCCTATGATTAAGTGCTCCTGAGAGCACAAAACTAATCAGGATGTTTGCCTGCCACGTACCTGATTTTTAAACTGTTACAATAAATTTCTTCTTTTTATTGCATCAGCCCTTCTCTCTGAAGCCTTTTTAGTGCTGCTGTTACTCTGTTTTTGCTGATACATTGTCGGTCCTTCTGGCCGTTTTTACAGCCTGCACCCCCGTAGCTAAGTCCGGATGGACTAGTCCTGTTACTGCTCTACATCGTCATACAGCCTCACTTTGGCTCTGCAGAGGCGGATGGTGTGTTTGGACATGAAAATATTGCCTAATTAAATTAGAGGTTTACACTTGGTTCTAGCTCCTCTCCAAACTTTCCCATTTTAAAAGATGAAAATATTCCAAACTTCAAACTATTCCGAAATTCAAATCTTTTCCTGTCCCAAGTGGTTTGGATAAAGGGTTTTCTACCTGTAATAATAACCCTCCTATTACTTTTTTTGTGTTTTAAGTGCTAAGGAGCATCCTGTGTGAACACAGCTGTTTCTGGCAAGCCTCTCAGGGTATTTTCAGAATTCAGGGCCACTGACACTACTCTCTTCCATTACTTCTGCACTGGTCACTTGTTTGGCACAGAAAGGGTTAACAGACCATTTCCACCTTCACCAATTTGTCACAGTCTAGCCCTTCCAGGCAAGCCTGTAACTTAGTTAAGTGGGTGCAAGAGTTAACAAACAATCTCCAGTCTGTACTAGACCTAGGGAAAATGCCCAAACTCCCCTTTAATGATACCCACACTAACTATCTTTACTGCCACTACCTAAGATTATCATGACCTAGATAACGAATGGAGCGCAAAATTTCAATTTCGCAAGTGCAATATTTGCACTCCACTCAGTAATGCCAGCACACGCAAATGTGCGCTGGTATTACAAGTTAAGTGCAATGCAAACAGAACATGACCTCATATTCGCATTGCCTGGAAGCATTGCGCTCACGAGAGCACGCTTCCATAGGCTCGCTCTTATGCGGTAAGACACGTCAAAGAACCTGGCGCAGCACAGGGGTTAAGTCACGGAGCGTTGGGCAGCAAATTTAAAATAGATATGTATATATAAAGTACATATACAGTATATTTATGTGTTTATATGTGTACATACAGAATGGGGAAGAAAGGGGATTTAAGTGACTTTGGACGTGGCATGGTTGTTGGTGCCAGATGGGCTGGTCTGAGTATTTAAAAAACTGCTGATCTACTGGGATTTACACACACAACCATCTCTAGGGTTTACAGAGAATGGTCAGAAAAAGAGAAAATATCCAGTGAGCTGCAGTTGTGTGGATGAAAATGCCTTGTTGATGTCAGAGGTCAGAGGAGAATGGGCAGACTGTTTCGAGATGATAGAAAGACAACAGTAACTCAAATAACCACTCTTTACAACCAAGGTATGCAGAATACCATTCTCTGAATGCACAACACGTCAAACCTTAAAGCAGATGGGCTATAGCAGCAGAAGACCATCCCGGGTGCCACTCCTGTCAGCTAAGGAAACTGAGGCTACAATTTGCACAGGCTCACCAATAGAAGATTGAAAAAACGTTGGAAAATAGAAGAAGGAAAAAACGTTGCCTGGTCCGATGACTCTCGATTTCAGCTGCGACATTCAGATGGTAGGGTCATAATTTGGCTTAAACAACATGAAAGCATGGATCCATCCTGCCTTGTATCAACTGTTCAAGCTGCTGGTGGTGGTGGTGTAATTGTGTGGGGGATATTTTCTTGGCACACTTTGATGGCTACTTCCAGCAGGATAATGCACCATGTCACAAAGCTCATATCATCCCAAAATGGTTTCTTGAACATGAAAATGAGTTCACTGTACTCCAATGGCCTCCACATTTGGGATGTGGTGAAACGGGAGATTCGCATCATGGATGTACAGCCAAAAAATAGTCAGCAACTGCGTGATGCTATCATGTCAATATGGACCAAAATCTCTGAGGAATGTTTCAAACACTTTGTTGAATCTATGCCACAAAAAATTAAGGCAGCTCTGAAGGCAAAAGGGGTCTAACCTGGTACTAGCAATGTGTACCTAATAAAGTGGCTGGTGAGTGTATATTTGCATTTTAAAACACAGTCCCCATAGACCTCTATGTAAAGGCACTTTTCAGTTTTTCTTTCAAACATGTCACATCCCCTCACTTTAACCCCTTATAACTGTTTTTTTTAAACAATTAACTGTACATTTTATTATGGGGGCTATTCGGGACATGATTTGGTTAATTGCACATTAACTTGTAATGGCTCGTTATTTAACAGGTGCACGTTAAAATAGCACTCCACTTGTAATCTAGCCCTATATGGGAAATTTTAAGGCAAAAGCAAAACTAACAAATTAAAAAACATTAAAAATCCCAAAACACAATTTGGCAAAAATATATCTTTAAAAAACAGTACTATTATCACAAGACTCTATCAGTAATGTGGTTCAAATATTAGACAAAGGCAAAACTTAATAAAGGAACATTTATCATGAGCAAAAAAGAGTCACAGTGTATTTATATAACAAAAAATGTTAAGTAATAAAATTACACTTTTACCAATACAACTATGAGATAGTTGCAAAAAAAAGAATACACATATAGCACTCAAATCCCACACGATAAATGTGATTATTATAGGATGGTATTAGTCATCAAAATAAAAATTAAAAATTAGACTTTATTAGATATGATTACAAATGGGTACCTTTAAAATCAACTAGAGAAATTAAGGGCTGATCAACATATAATATCCTGGGTCCAATTACACCAGGACTTGAATACTATACAATAATATAGGTCAGTGTAATAATGGGGTAAGCAGAATTGAAGACCTATAATATATCTGGTCCCTATAGATTAATGCTGTGACTTAGAGATAGGTTGAGGTCTGTATTTGTGTTTGGTGCAAACAATATAAATTAAGATGTTACAACATGTGTATATTCTTCCTTACCAAGATTATTTAAAACTTTAATCTCAAGATATAATAGATAAATCCAACAATTCAATTTCCTAATGTAGTTGTATGTATATGTCTATATCAGGGTATCTCTTTGATATACTGTCCTAAGAGTCCTGTATTAGGTAATGAAAGTTGGATTGCCCTAGGTAATGTATGTATTTTTACACAGAGCAGTTTTAATACAGAGTGTCCGGAAGCATGATCTATTACACGTGTTGTAAAATGTTAGGAATACTCTATATGTACAGCTGCATTCAGAAGTCTATGTTCAAGTAAATAAACAACCTCATGATAGTATAGTATCGTTTAATAAACTGGTCAGTATACTTTGTTGCTATGCCCTTTACTAGATAAATGTAAAATCACTTGTTCTCAGATGTAATTTGTATTGATATGTGGTCATCATAGTATATAATTGCAGGAAGTATAATCTGCCTTGGTAGTTCACTTTGTGTCCTAGGCGCTCTATTTTTGTATAAAGGCTCCCCAGCGGCTGTTCAAAACATAAGTCTAACTGCTATAAATTTCCGCAAAGCAGTCTTAATATACTAACACCAACAATGTTACATCTAATATTGTTTCTACTTGTATTAAAAGTATCAGATACATAGTAATGTTGTTACTTTAAAAGCAGCAGCGCCGTCCGTGTATTGACAATGCATAAATCATTAATAATGTATCCACTTGAGACTGTTAACTAAGTAGATAAAAGATACGTTTTTACTCAGAATGTTGCTTATATTTCTATATAGCCAACGTGGTATGTGACTGTAGAGAAAATAATATGGCGCTGGTCTTTACTTTGTATCTTAGATACATTTTATAAATATGTATATATTATATTATAAGAGCCCCAACGATAGTACTTATTAGAAATCTGACTGCATTACAATTGCTTAAAAATATGCACCTGCTCCAGCACTTATTCATAACATGATATAAGTTGTATTACACCTGAGTTTGGTAAATATAAAGATTGTATCTGAATCAAAGATTGCATCTTTGTAGTAGGTTATATGTATATTAGCCAGAACATATAAGACCTCCAGTCAATGCCTGCTATTACAAAATCAAACCCCAGATAAAACAGAATTTATGCTTACCTGATAAATTTCTTTCTCTTACGGTGTATCCAGTCCACGGATTCATCCTTACTTGTGGGATATTCTCAATCCCTACAGGAAGTGGCAAAGAGAGCACACAGCAAAGCTGTCCATATAGCTCCCCTCAGGCTCCGCTCCCCCAGTCATTCGACCGACGGTTAGGAGAAAAAGGAGAACCATAGGGTGCAGTGGTGACTGTAGTTATTTTAAGTTAAATTTGAACCTGACTTAATTGTCAGGGCGGGCCGTGGACTGGATACACCGTAAGAGAAAGAAATTTATCAGGTAAGCATAAATTCTGTTTTCTCTTACTTGGTGTATCCAGTCCACGGATTCATCCTTACTTGTGGGATACCAATACCAAAGCATTAGGACACGGATGAAGGGAGGGAACAAGTCAGGTAACCTAAACGGAAGGCACCACTGCTTGCAAAACCTTTCTCCCAAAAATAGCCTCAGAAGAAGCAAAAGTATCAAATTTGTAAAATTTGGCGAATGTATGCAGTGAAGACCAAGTCGCTGCCTTACAAATCTGTTCAACAGAAGCCTCATTCTTGAAAGCCCATGTGGAAGCCACAGCTCTGGTGGAATGAGCTGTAATTCTTTCAGGAGGCTGCTGTCCAGCAGTCTCATAAGCCAAACGGATAATGCTTTTCAGCCAAAAGGAAAGAGAGGTAGCAGTCGCTTTCTGACCTCTCCTCTTACCGGAATAGACGACAAACAAGGATGATGTTTGTCTGAAATCTTTAGTTGCTTTTAAATAGAATTTTAAAGCACGAACCACGTCAAGATTGTGTAAAAGTCGTTCCTTCCTAGAAACTGGATTAGGACACAGAGAAGGAACAATGATTTCCTGGTTAATATTCTTATTAGAAACCACTTTTGGAAGAAAACCAGGTTTGGTACGCAAAACAACCTTATCTGCATGGAACACCAGATAGGGTGAATCACACTGCAAAGCAGACAATTCAGAAACTCTTCGAGCAGAAGAAATGGCTACTAAAAACAAAACTTTCCAAGATAATAACTTAATATCTATGGAATGCAAAGGTTCAAACGGAACCCCTTGAAGAACTGAAAGAACTAAATTTAGACTCCAAGGAGGAGCCACAGGCTTGTAAACAGGCTTGATTCTAACTAGGGCCTGTGCAAACACCTGAACGTCTGGTACAGCTGCCAGGCGCTTATGTAACAGGATAGACAGAGCAGATATCTGTCCCTTTAAAGAACTAGCTGAGAGACCTTTCTCCAATCCTTCTTGGAGAAAAGCTAAAATCCTTGGAATCCTAACCTTACTCCACGAGTAACCCTTGGATTCACACCAACAAAGATATTTCCGCCATATCTTATGGTAAATTTTCCTTGTGACAGGCTTCCTGGCCTGTATCAGAGTGTCTATAACTGATTCAGAGAAACCACGCTTAGCTAGAATTAAGCGTTCAATCTCCAAGCAGTCAGTTGCAGAGAAACTAGATTTGGATGCTTGAAAGGACCTTGAATTAGAAGATCCTGCCTCGATGGCAGTTTCCATGGTGGGTATGACATGTCCACTAGGTCTGCATACCAAGTCCTGCGTGGCCACGCAGGCGCTATCAGAATTACCGAAGCCTTCTCCTGTTTGATTCTGGCTACTAGCCGAGGAAGAAGAGGAAACGGTGGAAAGACATAAGCTAGATTGAATGACCAAGGCGCTGTTAAAGCATCTATCAATGCCGCCTTGGGATCCCTGGATCTGGATCCGTAAAGGGGAAGTTTGGTGTTCTGACGGGACGCCATCAGATCCAATTCTGGAATGCCCCATAGCTGGGTCAGCTGAACAAAAACCTCCGGGTGAAGTTCCCACTCCCCCGGATGAAAAGTCTGATGACTTAGAAAATCCGCCTCCCAGTTGTCTACCCCTGGGATGTGAATTGCAGATAGATGGCAGGAGTGATTCTCTGCCCATTTGATGATCTTGGATACTTCCTTCATCGCTAGGGAACTCTTTGTTCCTCCCTGATGATTGATGTACGCTACAGTCGTGATGTTGTCCGACTGGAATCTGATGAATTTGGCCTCCGCTAGTTGAGGCCACGCCTGGAGCGTATTGAATATCGCTCTCAGCTCCAAAATATTTATCGGGAGAAGAGATTCTTCCCGAGACCATAGACCCTAAGCCTTCAGGGAGTTCCAGACCGCACCCCAGCCTAACAGACTGGCATCGGTCATGACAATGATCCACTCCGGTCGGCAGAAACTCATTCCCTGAGACAGGTGATCTAGAGACAACCACCAGAGAAGAGAGTCTCTGGTCTTCTGGTCCATTTGTATTTGAGGAGACAAATCTGCGTAATCCCCATTCCACTGTTTGAGCATGCACAGTTGCAGTGGTCTGAGATGAATTCGGGCAAAAGAGACTACGTCCATTGCCGCAACCATTAAGCCAATTACCTCCATGCATTGAGCCACAGAAGGCCGAGGAATGGAATGAAGAGCTCGGCAAGTATTCAACAGTTTTGACTTCCTGACCTCTGTCAGAAAGATTTTCATTTCTACCGAGTCTATTAGTGTTCCCAGGAAGGGAACCCTTGTGAGCGGGGACAGAGAACTTTTTTCTACGTTCACCTTCCACCCGTGAGACCTTAGAAAGGCCAGAGCAATGTCCGTATGAGCCTTGGCTCTGTGGAAAGATGACGCCTGTATTAATATGTCATCTAGGTAAGGTGCTACTGCAATGCCCCGCGGTCTTAGCACCGCTAGAAGGGACCCTAGCACCTTTGTGAAAATTCTGGGAGCGGTGGCCAACCTGAAAGGAAGGGCCACGAACTGGTAATGTTTGTCCAGAAAGGCGAACCTTAGGAACTGATGGTGATCTTTGTGGATAGGAATATGTAGATATGCATCCTTTAGATCCACTGTAGTCATATATTGACCTTCCTGGATCATCGGCAAGATTGTCCGAATGGTTTCCATCTTGAAAGACGGAACTCTGAGGAATTTGTTTAGAATTTTTAGATCCAGGATTGGCCTGAAAGTTCCTTCCTTTTTGGGAACTACGAACAGGTTTGAGTAAAATCCCAGTCCTTGTTCTGCAATTGGAACTGGGTGTATTACTCCCCTTTTTAGGAGATCTTCTACACAGCGTAAGAACGCCTGTTTCTTTGTTTGGTCTGAAGACAAACGAGAAATGTGGAACCTTCCCCTTGGGGGAGAATCCTTGAACTCTAGAAGGTACCCCTGAGTAATTATTTCTAATGCCCAGGGATCCGGAACGTCTCTTGCCCAAGCCTGAGCAAAGAGAGAAAGTCTGCCCCCTACCAGATCTGATCCCGGATCGGGGGCTACCCCTTCATGCTGTCTTGGTAGCAGGAGCAGGCTTCTTGGCCTGTTTACCCTTATTCCAGCCCTGCAAGGGTTTCCAGGTTGCTTTGGGCTGGGAAGCGTTATCTTGCTTTGCGGCAGCAGAGGTTGCAGCAGGTCCGCTCCTGAAGTTGCGAAAGGAGCGAAAATTAGCCTTGTTTTTGGCCTTAAACGGCCTATCTTGTGGAAGGGCATGGCCCTTCCCCCCAGTGATATCTGAAATAATTTCTTTCAGCTCTGGGCCGAATAGGGTCTTCCCCTTGAAGGGAATATTTAACAGTTTCGTTTTGGACGACACATCCGCCGACCATGAATTGAGCCAAATCGCTCTTCGCGCCATGATGGCAAAACCTGAGTTTTTCGCCGCTAGTTTAGCTAATTGGAGAGCGGCATCAGTGAACCAGCTTTAGAGCATGAATTCTATCCATGACCTCATCGTATGAAGTCTCCCTCCAGGGCCTCGAACCAAAAAGCCGCTGCAGTAGTTACCGGAATAATGCAGGCAATTGGTTGAAGCAGAAAACCTTGCTGAACAAAAATTTTCTTCAGCAATCCTTCCAATTTTTTATCCATAGGATCTTTGAAAGCACAACTGTCCTCTATTGGTATAGTTGTACGCTTAGCAAGTGTTGAAACAGCCCCCTCTACCGTAGGGACCGTCTGCCACGCGTCCCGCCTGGGGTCGTTTATGGGGAACATTTCCTTAAAGATAGGGGGGGGAACAAAGGGTACACCTGGTCTCTCCCACTCCCTAGTCACAATATCCGCCACCCTCTTTGGGATCGGAAATGCCTCAGTGTATACGGAGACCTCTAAAAACCTGTCCATCTTACACAATTTTTCTGGGACCACCATGGGGTCACAATCATCTAGCGTAGCTAAAACCTCCTTAAGCAGAACGCGGAGGTGTTCCAGCTTAAATTTAAACGCTAAGGAATCTGACTCTGCCCGCTGAGAAACTTTTCCTGTATCAGTAATTTCTCCCTCAGACAGACCGTCCTCACTGCTACTTCTGAGTTTTGCGAGGGTACTACAGATAAATCATCCAAAGCTTCTGATTGCTCATCCTCTGTATTTAATGCTGAGCTATCGCACTTTTTTGGAAAAACTGTCAGTTTGGATAAAAATGCTGCAAGGGAATTATCCATTACTGCTGCTAATTGTTGTAAAGTAATAGGGGCCAATGCTCTAGAGGTACTAGGCATCGCTTGCGCGGGCGTAACTGGTGTTGACACATGGGGAGAGGAAGAAGGACTATCCTCATTACCCTCTTTTAAAGAATCATCTTGGGCTACATTTTTAAGTGTCACTGGATGGTCTTTAAAATGCTTAGATGTTTTAGCACACTTAAAACATAAATGCAATGGGGGTACCGCCATGGATTTTAAACATAAAGAACAAGGTCTATCTGAAGTCTCAGACATGTTTGACAGACGTAGACAGCACTACAATACAGAAAAAAAATCACTTTTTGAAAAAACGATACTGTGTCTTTAAATAATAAAAAGCACACACTTTTTTACCAAATCACCAAAAAACATCCGATCTTTATGAAATTTTCACCACATGATCCTAATGCTTTGAAATGATTGCACACAAATTTTCAAATCAATTAACCCCTTATTGCCCAAACCGGAGCAAATTGAAGTAAACAACCGGTTTGACACACTACAGCACGGTGCCACAGTCTTTGCTGTGGCCCTACCTTCCTTTAGGGTTATTTGTAGAAGAAAAATAAGCCTCCCTGATGTCCTCCTGCACCCTCAGGACTCTACACGTGAAGCTGCATGAAGCTGTCTTGTAAATCAACTGCGCAACTGAGGCGTGAAAATGAGGCCCCCTCCCTCTTCAGTTCAGAGTTATGGGGCCTTCCTGAGTCAGACTAGGCGTCTAATAATATGCCAGGCGTAATAAAAACCCCAAAAGTGTTTCCAACGTTTCAAACAGTTGAACAAATACAAGATTCCACTAATAAAGTAATCGATTTAGCCCATCACAGTGTCTACCAGTATTTAAGCCCTTAACTGAAGCCATCCTTCTATACTGCGTCTCAGAAAATGGCTTACCTTCCCTCATGGGGATTTCTGTCAGTCTTCTAGCATTACCAGGTCTTGTTAGAAAAAAATGACTGAGCATACCTTAAGCAGTTAAGCCTGCAAACTGTTCCCCCCAACTGAAGTTCTCCGGTACTCAACAGTCCTGTGTGGGAACAGCAATGGATTTTAGTTACAACATGCTAAAATATTTTTCCTCTCAGCAGAAATCTTCATCACTTTCTGCCTCAGAGTAAATAGTACAAACCGGCACTATTTTAAAATAACCAACTCTTGATTGAAGAAATAAAAACTACAAATCTAACACCACAAACTCTTTACTCTCCCGTGGAGATGCTACTTGTTAGAGCGGCAAAGAGAATGACTGGGGCGGCGGAGCCTGAGGGGAGCTATATGGACAGCTTTGCTGTGTGCTCTCTTTGCCACTTCCTGTAGGGATTGAGAATATCCCACAAGTAAGGATGAATCCGTGGACTGGATACACCAAGTAAGAGAAATGACCTAATAAATCTGAGAATACAATTTGTCAGCTTAGATATCGAAATAACAACCCTAATTTACTACTAGATTGTTAAAAATGAAGGGTCCCACATGCCCTTTCCCCTGACATGTTTCGCCGGCTTTCAAGCTTGAGAAAGGGGCAGGAGGCCCGAAAACGTTACTCTAATAAAGGTGTTTTCCTTTCTACTAGAGTGCTACCTTCTTCAATGCCTTTCACTATTACCATTGGACCTTAGAGGGGGGTCCCTGAGGTTTTAAACACCTACTCCTTGGAAACCTGGATTTTAACTGGCGATTGCCTTGGTGTGCTGATCTGAACTGTGCTTTATCTATTGTTGAAATTAAAGTTATATACATTTTCCTCTGAGATCAGATGTCTGGCCAAGCCCCTTTTCAGAGTGCGCCAGGAAATTAACCACCTTGGCTGAAATTACGGAACAACTTATTATAACTTTTTGTTATTAGCACATATCATATTAGCACATGTCTAGCATAAGAGGTGTGAAATGATAGCTAGAATATGCTATTCTAATTTTAAGTCCTGTGCTTTAATGGAGACATTGTCTTAGGCCTCTAGTTGTGTGTCACAAAATTTTCTCACATGAAGCTTACAAGCTATTTATGACAGGGGTCTGTATTGTAAGGAAAATACACATTGACATACTCCTGAAAAACAAAATAATTAGCGCACTGAGGAAACGTTAACCCCTAACACTTCTTATTAGCCAGTGTTATAGCTATTTAACCCCAATTGTAACCTCCCCTTCCACAATTAATCAAATCTGCCACTGTCCTTTCCTGCAGACCACAGCTAAACCTATTTGTCATTGTCCTGCAACTCAAAACTGCAGTTAGCCCTAACCACAACCTTGGCCATGCCCAATTAAAAAAGAGCAGAAGTAGAAAATCTTACCTTGTCATTGAAAATCCCATATAAAAATATATATAATTCATGGGACCTATAACCTCTAAGGCAGTGCTTTCCAAACTGTGTGTCGGGACACACTAGTGTGTCGGCAGCAGTGTGTAGGTGTGTCCCTGCTTCTTCACAATTTTTATTTTTTATTTTTGTTTTTGGGTTTCTGACTTTCCGCCTGCCTGCTACGCATATCACATGGTTGACATGTGATTGATACCTAGAGGGATACAGATCATCTTAACCTATTGGCGCAGCTCAGTGGGAACTGAAACTATTCCCGTTGGCGGCACATTGGCTCCTGACTGCACGTGTAGTCTCCTTAATTGGCTTGTGACTGCATGTGTAGTCTCCTTAATTGGCTTGTGACTGCATGTGTAGTCAGTGAGTGGGACAGCAGTGTGTTTGCAGCACAGGCAGTAGTCAGTCGGACTCACAGAGCTCTGAGGGCAGCAGCTTAAATTCTGAGCTGAAGTCAGTGGGGTTTTTTTGCAACTAGCTCCCAGTAGTGCATTGCTGCTCCTGCTCTTGATATATGGATAGGAAGTGGAAGCTTAAAAATGCTTGATGATGAAATGCGAGTGTCTTTATCTAATATTCCACCAAATATTCAGAAACCGTGTTCATCCCATCAACCTCATACATCCCATTAAAATAGCAATTAGCCATTGGTGTTATTAAACTTTTTTTAATTCTTGCACATACATACTGTTACTTGTAAATACATTTAATTATTATATAATTTATGTATGTGTCTGTATCACTTAAAAAAAGTTAGTTTAACCTCCTTTTTGCTAGTACAGCTGAATTACTGTGTCGCGAAATGATGTAGGTCTAAAAAGTGTGTCACTAACAGAACAAGTTTGGAAAGCTCTGCTCTAAGGGTTTTTAATATACATCACATATATCCAATTTATCACGGCACAATGCTGTAAGACTAAGAGTCAAACATAGGTTCATACCTTCTTTGATGCCTTTTAGCAGTCCGGTCCTGTTCACGGAGAGACACGCTTATCCAAGTTTCAGCGTTCGTCTCTATCCGCTGTTAGCATCCCATTCCAAGCTAGGAACACGTGAGGCTTTGATGTCAACCTGAGGCGGTCCAGGGTAAGCGTATGGGTTAGCCTACCAGTGTGCAGCTGAGAGCTGGTAATAGCACAGAAGTGAAAAGAAGATCTGCTGCACGCTCAACAATAAAACATAATATTTATTAGAACATATTTAAAACAAGTTGCAATAGTGGCTAAAAAAGTAGAGAGGTGTGATCATGACTTGGCTTCTGCTTTTCAGCTTTATGCAGTATTCATAGCCCTGTCCAATTAAACCTAACCACCTAAGACATGCATGGATGACAAAATTTAGCAGAGAGCCCTTTGCCCACTCCCACAAAATGTAGAAACAACCCATGAAATCAAACACCATCAATTATACGTGTAGAGCACTGATCTGACAGGACCTGTTCAATAGTCTTTCCAGTCTTAGGTCCTTCTAAGGAGGACATGCAGGTTTTTAAGAAACACTACTATAAATATTTATTGGTTCCAGTCTATTGATATAAATTATATCATCTTATTTTGTCAAAACCATTATAAACATCACAAAATGATTGCCCCAATAGTCAAAAGGTGATCATGGTAAATTGGACACATGTTTTTAGTTCTTAAAAAAATCTGACTTTTCCACTCCTTTTATTACCACTGTAGCAGCTCTATATTCTAACCCATCAGCATTTGTCAGAGGACTAGGCTTCTGCTAGGACCCATTTCCTATCACCTATGGAAAATGGATATCCCCTGTCACCTTGCCTGTTTGCTTTGGTGATGAAACCATTGTCAGAAGCTATTCAGTCTAATTCTTTGATTTCAGGCATGATTCTTCATGGAACTACCCAGAAGACAGCACACGTAACAATATTTACTTCAGACCTGCTTCACTCTCTTCCACAACTATTTTGGCTTTTAGATGACTTCATAAAAGTTAGTTATTATAAGCTCAATATATATAAAAAGGAAACTTCTGATTTGAATCTACTGTATTCTATACTATTCTGTACTCTCAAGGCTGCCTGGCTGTCAAGCACCTTGGGGTATATCCTTCACATGATCCTAGCACAATTAAAAACTTTACCCTTGCTTGCTTCCATCAAAGCTTGTGTTGACAAATGGAATGTCTCCTCACTTTCTTGGCTGGGGAGAATTGCAGCCTTTAAAGCGAACCTTCTACCCAAGCATACATATTTATTTCACTCTTTCATTATACCACTCCCAAAACCGCTAATAACCCAATTCCAGCAACACTATACCAAATTTATCTGGATAAACAAAGCGCCAAGAGTAGCCATTTGAATTTTACAGCAACTTAATTTGTCAGGGAGGAAGCTGCGAGGCTTTCACATATCAGTTTATGGAGTGTACCTACTCTAGATAGTAGATAGATGGAACTGGAGCAGGCATGCTTCCCCCACGAGTTTCTACTGCGTGACTTAATTTCCTTCCCAAGCACAACAAACAGGTTTCTCTCTTCGACAATTACATTATTACATCCAATCTTATTTTGGGACAAAATTCACAATATTTCCACATTAGCTCCACACCCCTACCCTTCTCACACCATTCACGGCCTGTTAGTTACACTTCCAGATACTTATTTGAACCTTTGGCAAGAAAAGGAGATATTAACAGTCAATGACATATACTGTGGTGATGCAATCATGGCCAATCAAATATTCCTCTCACAGTATGCCCCTCCAGTTTCCCTTCATTTTGAATATTTGAAGCTTCATAGTTTTTGAGATTTTGGGGTTTTACTAGTACCTCTCCTCGAGATAGAACTAGGTGGAAAAAGAGGTGGGACTCTGGTAGGCCCAAGTGGAAACTTCTTTCATTCTCTTATTAAAATACTTTTTTTCTTAAGTATCCTATTCCACAATGGGAGGAATCTCTTTCAATTACTCATGAGACTCTGATTTGGAGAAAGGCAATAGCGTTAACTAGAAAAGCCATTCTCTCAGCTGTTATTTGATTCTCAGCCTGATATGGAGTTCCTTTATAAAATACTTTTTTTTTGTATTCAGATCTAAACTGGTACTGTGAGCATTCTACCTTTCATTCAGGATATAGAGATTGTACCCATACTAGGCTCCACGTATTCTATCACAAATCATCAAATAGATACTAGAGATTTGTTCTGTAGAATATTACAGATTATTGTTGCTTTTTTGATTATTATGAGTTCTATTTTTTTATCTTTGCCAGTGATACCTCAATAAAAAAAAATAAAAAAATAATAATAATAATAATAATAATAAAAAGAGCGAGGATTTGGAAAATGGTACAAGGGAAGTGAGCAGATGTCAACATATCTATTGACCAAGACCCACCTGGTAAAACATTTTGGGCTAAATTACAAGTAAAGCGCTATTTTAACGTGCCCCCGTGAAGGGGAAAATGTACCTGTTTACGGGCGCACGTTAAATAATCAGCAAGCGGTAGCACTTTGCGCTAAGTGCAATCAACCGGAGGTCAGACCTCTGGTTAATTAAATAAATGTCCCCCAATTGCCCACAAATAAAGTGGACAGTTGCTTTATTAAAATAAAAATATGAGAATCTTTTTTAAAAAAAACAAACAAAAAAACTGCACAAATTGAGGGGATATGGTGTGTTAGGAAAAAAATAGCATTGAAAAGTGCCTTTACATTGCTGTCTATGTGGTCTGTGTTATTGTAAATATATATGTATACACTTATATACATATATATTTATGTTAATATGTGTATATACACATATAAACACATAAATATATATTTATATATTCATATAAATATATATTTTTAATTTGCTGCACAACTTACCCCCTGCGCTGCGATGGGTTCTCTGCCGTGTCTCACGGCATCAGAACGAGACTCCCACTGGAGCCTATAGAAATGCGCTCTTGTGAGTGCAAAGCTTCCAGGCAATGCAAGGTCACGTTTGCATTGCACCTAACTATTACTGAGTGGAGCACAAATATTGCGCTTGCAAAAGTGCAATTTTGTGCTCCACTCGTAATCTAGCCCTTTATAAATAAATAAAGACCTAAGGCAATCATGTAATCCCTGTTCCAATGATGGGGTGGAGCACAATTGATTGTTTAGACTGCCCTCACCAAAGTTACGAATGATCTTCTTTCTGCTAAAAACAACGGCCACTACTCAATACTTAACTTACTCGACCTTTCTGCTGCGTTTGACACCGTTGACCATCCCCTTTCTCCTACAGACTCTCAGCTCCCTTGGGCTCTCTGACACTGCCCTCTCCTGGATCCACTCATCTCTCTAATAGGTCCTTTTCTGTCTCCTTTGCAGGCGACTCCTCCTCTCCATTGCCTCTGTCTATTGGAGTACCTCAAGGCTCTGTTCTGGGTCCTTTACTCTTCTCTATTTATACTTCCTCACTGGGTAAACTTATCAGTAGCTATGGCTTCAACTACCATCTCTATGCTGATGATACCCAGATCTACGTATCCACCCTTGCACTCTCTCCTTTCTGTCCTTTCTCACATCAGTCTCTGCTTAACTGGCATTTCTTCTTGGATGGCCTCTCACCACCTGAAAATCAACATGTCCAAGACTGAGCTCCTTCTAATCACCCCCTCTAAATCTACTCCGGTTTCTAATTTTTCAATCACTGTTAGTGAGACCACAATGTCCCCATCACCCCATGTCCACTGCCTAGGAGTTACACTTGATTCCAATCTGTCCTTCATACCCCACATCCAATTGCTCTCTTCATCCTGTCACAACCACCTACGCAATATCTCCAAAATGTGTCAGTTTCTAAATGCTGAAACTACTAAACAGCTAATCCACTCCCTGGTATTTTCCCTACTTGACTACTGTAATAACCTACTAACTGGCCTCCCTCTCTCCCGCCTCTCCCCTCTTCAATCCATCCTAAATGCCACTGCTAGGCTAACCCAGCTCTCCCGACGCTCTGTATCTGCTGCACCTCTCTGCGAGTCCCTTCACTGGCTTCCCATTCACAGCAGAATTAAATTCAAAATTCTCACCCTGACCTACAAAGCCCTTACCAACGCAGCCCTCCTCTACCTGTCCTCACTCATCAACAAATATACTCCAGCCCGTCCCCTAAGATCCAACGACCTGCTCCTTGCATCTTCTACTTTTATCTTTGTACCCATGGGCAGCGCTGCGGAATTTGTTGGCGCTTTATAAATATCTATCTATTGGGTACTTGTAAAGTGCAAACTAATCACCCTTGAGGGTCTCAAGGTGCTGGGGGGGGGGAGGAGAGGGGGGCTAAGGGAAGACGATTCAGTCGAAGAGCCAGGTCTTGAGGTCATTCCTGAAGTTTGTAAGGGAGGTGGATTGTCTGAGGTGCAGCGGGAGGGAGTTCCATGACCTTGCTGCCATATAGGAGAAGGATTTTCCTCCAGTTGTTTTTTTCTTGATGCGGGGGATGACTGCAAGTGCTTGGTCGGCAGAGCGGAGTTGTCTGGAGGGGGTGTAGAAATTGACACGGTGGTTGATGTATTCAGGACCGATGTTGTGGAGGGCCTTGAATGCATGGGTTAGGAGCTTGAAGGTGATTCTTTTGTTGACGAGGAGCCAGTGTAGATTCCTTAGGTGTTCGGTGATGTGGTTTTGGCGAGGGATGTCGAGGATGAGTCTGGCCGAGGTGTTCTGGATGCATTGGAGTCGTTTCTGGAGCTTGATGGTGGACCCGGCGTAGAGTGCATTGCCGTAGTCCAGTCGACTACTGACAAGGGCGTGGGTGACAGATTTTCTAGTTTCAGTGGGGATCCACTTGAAGATTTTTCGCAGCAGGTGGAGTATGTGAAAACAAGTCGAAGAGACGGCGTTGACTTGGCGGTCCATGGAAAGTGATGAGTCGAGGATGACGCCTAGATTTTGTGTGTGGTGTGTTGGAGTTGGAGGGTGTCCGAGGGCTGTGGGCCACCAGGAGTCATCCCATGCAGATTTGGTGGGTCCGAGGAGGATTTCGGTCTTGTTAGTGTTGAGTTTGAGACGGTTGTTGTTCATCCAGGTGGCGATTGCTGTAAGTCCTTCGTGGACATTTTTCTTGGCGGTGGCGGGGTCTCGGGTGAGTGAGATGATTAACTGGGTATCGTCGGCGTAGGAGACAATGTTGAGGTTGTGTTGTCGGAAGATGGCGGCGAGGGGGGGCCATGTAGATGTTGAAGAGGGTGGGGCTAAGAGAAGAGCCTTGGGGTACGCCGCAGCTGATTGCTGTGGGATTGGAGAAGGGTGGGAGTCTGACTTTCTGGGTTCTGCCACTGAGGAAGGAGGTGATCCATTCCAGGGCCTTATTGCGGATGCCAGCATCGTGTAGGCACATCAGAAGGGTGCTGTGGGCTAGTGTCGAATGCGGCTGAGAGGTCTAGAAGAATGAGCGCAGCAGTCTCTCCTTGGTCGAGCAGGGTGCGGATGTCGTCTGTGGCAGCGAGGAGGGCGGTCTTGGTGCTGTGATTGCTCCTGAAACCGGATTGGGAGGGGTCCAAGATGTGGTTGGTCAACAAGTTGTGCGTTGATGGCCTTCTCGATTACTTTGGCTGGAAAGGGGAGAAGAGAGATGGGGCGGTAGTTTTTAAGATCTATGGGGTCAGCTGTGGGTTTCTTCAGCAGGGGTTTCAGCTCTGCATGCTTCCAGTCTTCTGGGAAGGTGCCAGTTTTGATGGAGCAGTTTATGGTGAGGCATAGTTCGTGGGCGATGGTAAAACCCGCTTTGTTGAATATGTGGTGCGGGCATGGGTCTGAGGGTGCTCCGGAGTGGATAGATTTCATGATTCTGAGTGTGTCCTCCGTGGTGAGGGGGCTCCAGGTAGTGCGTAGAAGGTGGCGGGGGGGGGGGTTTGGGTGAGGTGGTGGTGGGTGGGTCGGCGATGAGTGGTGGGTTCTGGAGCTCAAGGCTGTCGTAGATGTTGATGATCTTGTGGTGGAAGTAAGTAGCGATGTTGTCGCAGAGGTCCTGGGAGGGTGGGATGTCATTAGTTTCACTGTTGGGTTTGGAGAATTCCTTGATGACTGTGAACAGCTCTTTGCTGTTGTGGGTTTTGGCGTGAATTCTGTCTAGGATAGCGGTTTTCTTTGTGTAATAATATAATAATAATACCACACCTACTTGCACTAAATATAGTTGTAAAGAGACAGATTTCACATTAAATGAAGTAAGATAATGGTGCCAAAGTTTACCTTCTTGGTTATAGCTGTGTAATTTAGTGATCTGTGTTGATACTGTCTGGATTGGTGAAGAAATATGAGCAGGTGGTACCTGTGTTTGTGGCACATCTGAGAAAATATCTATTTGTTTTTGCTCAGGAAAAATGTCTAAGCTGGCCTGCTGGATACTGCACTGACCATCAGATCATTGCAGGACTTATAGAAATTTCCATAAATTCATTGCTATTTTCTTATTCTTCCATTTTCCCTCATCTAACCCTCCG
The DNA here is from genome assembly GCF_027579735.1 of Bombina bombina. Lineage (NCBI taxonomy): Eukaryota > Metazoa > Chordata > Amphibia > Anura > Bombinatoridae > Bombina > Bombina bombina. The sequence goes on from NC_069502.1 coordinate 1,047,399,025, forward strand.
GGCTTTAATATTTTTAAAACAAATGAAATATAATTCACCTCATAGGGTAGATCAACCATACAATGGGTAAATGAGCACAACAGGTGGTAATTTACTCACATGTAGGAAAGCACTAGATAGTGCACAACAAGCAGGCCGGATCCTTGGAGTTGCCAGGCAGACTTGTCTCCGGTTCAGGAACATGGCTCACCTCCAGTGGTAGTGCACTGCTGGTAATGTGTCCAAAATCACTCATAGGAGACTCTCACAGTTAAAAGAAATTAAGTGAAACGCTATCCATTAGCGCGATAGTGATATGAAGGCCTAGCAGAGGTAATAATAAAAACATTTATTAAAACAATAGCAACGTGTTTCTCGGTATCCCAGCACTGTTTCATCAGGCTCTATTGTATCATTGTGTGTGCTTATCTATAAATAAAAATTCTTTAATATGTGTAACCTGCCTTTGCGAGACCGCCTACTGCTCCATGTATTAACTATTGGATATTTCTATAAAAACTCTATATTGTTTAGACAGAGTGTTAATGGAAACTCAAAGGAAACAATATTTGAAAACACATATCATGCCATTGCTTTGTCAATTTTATTTATCAAACAAAAAATTCTCAGTCAAGTCAAAATTAAACGTTCATGATTCAGATAGGGTATATATGCTAATTTCTAAGCTGTTGAAGGCCATCTCTTATCTCAGTGTATTTTGACAGTTTTTCAGTTAGACAACGCTAGTTCATGTGTGCCATATAGATAACATTGTGCTTACTCCTGTGGATTTATGAGTTAGCACTGACTGGCTAAAATGCAAGTCTGCCAAAAGAACTGAGATAAGGGGCAGTCTGCAGAGGCTTAGGTACAAGGTAATCACAGAGGTAAAAAGTATATTAATGCAACCGTGTTGGTTATGCAAAACTGTGGAATGGGTAATAAATGGATTATATATATTTTTAAACATTAACAATTTTCAAGTAGACTGTCCCTTTTGGCTCAACTTAACAAATGCCTATTTTTTATAGTTGTGTAAAAAAATACAGTGTTTATTTTTCCTTTGAACTTTTAATAAAACGGATAACATCTTCGGATAAGCCAGGTATGGTCTTTGTATACTTAGATGACTGATCGTGTACTGGAGATGAGAAGACTGATTCTGTAGAATGGCTCTGTAGAATTTTAGGTCCATCTCTGTTTAAAATAATCCTTGCCACTTGAAGGTTACGCAATGAATACATATGTTGGTTTGCACGCAATTCCTCTATTTTCATAGAAATTTTATCCAAGACTGCCTTGCCAGAATCTTCTCTCTCATTGCAGGCTTTTTGAAAATGTAACTCATAAAAGTCATCCAGAATATTCCTTATTTCATTATCATCTGTAGCATGTTGTGGATTCTTACATTCTAATAAAGACTGGCAAAGGTTGCTTGACTTTGATGAATCAAATGAATTTCTTCGCAATGTAGACTTTAAAGAATGTCCAGAGACTTGATGCCTCAATTGGTTGCCATCTTCAAAAATATTTCCAGGGGATCCTATAAAATAATAAAATGTTAATAAGTATTATAATACTACCGCAATAAGTGATTTCTAAAATATACAATATACATTACGATAACATTTCAGTAAATAGTGATTGTTTGGAACACAAGAAGGGCAATGACAAAATTAAATGATTAGAATCCAATCGTGTGGACAATACTATACAAATAAAAATTCCTATGCATACACATACAGTAGCCATGTGTATATATTAAGCTTGTTAAGAATTAACCATTAGACAAGTTTTAAGTATAGAGAATTTACCACCATATATAGATCTTTAGCAGGACTGGATTTACAGCCCAGGTGCCTGTAGGCCCCAAATTCTGAAGCGCCCCTTGCACTCCACGTTCACTGTGTGCCAGCGACCTTAACTAAGATAACCGATGGCAGTGAAGAAACAGCATCTCCCCTAGCCCCATACTTTCATCAGGGGTAAGGGTATGAGAAGGTGAAATCCTGTTTTTAGTTTATAAAGAATACAGATATATTAAATTATAAAGACACATTACCAACTACAAACACAGCTGTGCTTATAGTTAGACGTCTATTTGTGGGGGCTACAAAAAAAATCATTCTTTAACACATCAATAATATGGTGCAGAGCCTATAAGAACATAAATTATTTTTATATATTAAACTAGTGCTAAAGCCCGTGTACACGGGCCATTTTTTGCAGTACAGCGGTCCCACCCCTTGCCCTCTCCCCCCTCTCTTTTGCTCTCTCTCCCCCCTCTCTTTTGCTTTCTCTCGACCCTCTCCTTTGCGCTCTCTCCCCCCTCTTTGGCTCTCTCCCCCCTCTTTTGCTCTCTCTCTCCCCCCTTTCTTTTGCTCTCTCTGCCCCCTCTTTTGTTCTCTCTCCCCCTTTCTTTTGCTCTCTCTGCCCCCTCTTTGGCTCTCACCCCCCTTTATTTTGCTCTCTCTCTCCCCCTCTTTGGCTCTCTCTCTCCCCTCTTTGGCTCTCTCCCACCCCCCTTTGGCTCTTTGGCTCTCTCTCAGCCCTCTTTGGCTCTCTCTCACTTTTGATGTCAGAGTAAGCACATGACTGCTGCTTACAAATGATAGAAAGTTCAGGAAGCAGCAGGCTTTAATATCAGAGGTCCTTTTGCTGAACGGGAACTAGTGGTTACCATTTTTTGCATCTCTTACTATGGTGGTTTCAGGAAGGCAATTTTAAGCTGACAGGTATTTATAATAGGCAGAGGCAGGCACCCCTCTATGGACGGTGCCTGTATGCACATGCCTACTCTTCCTAATTATAAACCCGGCCCTGATCTTTAGCAGGGGGCTATGTGTATAGAACCAATATAATAGCTGATATAGTTTCTAACACAGAGTACCGGATAGTTTCTTGGGAATTAACACAAAAGTAAAATAACATGAAAAATTTTCAACATACTTACTAATAACAAATCTTACAAACTGATAATACAATATTGTGTCATCTGTAAGATTCAGGGGCTGATAGTTATTTTCTCTTAGAAGTGAGTATGTAAGGGATTGTGTAGTATATTAGATTTGGATATGACAGACTGAGGAAACACCTCGGAATTTCCATATACTTCTATTGAAAATCTATTCTCAACAGAAAAAAGGGGGGGGAGGAGGTAATCCATCAATGATATATTAGACTAAAATGAACCTCAAGGATAACCCATATTCTCAAAAATGTAATTATAGCTGATACTCATCTTGCCCTACAGTCCCGGCCACTAACATCAAGGCAAGAGCCCAATATAACAAAATGAGAGCAAAAATGCAATGGGTTTGTACATCTCCTTTTTCCCAGGAATTATATATACAGTATATATAAATTTTCATTTATTCATACATACAAATAATCATTGAGGGACACAGAGTAGGTATAACATAGGAAGTAATAAAATAGTTCCTAAATAGCTCAAGCTATAAACTAAGATATATTAAGTTACTTGTTAAAGGATGGGATGTGAATTATATTATAGGGGGTTCGTAATGAGGGATATATTGATGGGTCTAAGTGGTTCAGCAGAATGCCCAAAATGTTAAGATGCGTTTAATATTAACCAGAAACATTGATTTGTTAGTAAAATATTCTATACTAGTCTGTGTATATGCACTAATAATACTCTTGCAAACTTTACAGTAAACTTTAAACTGCCCATCTGGCTCAAAAAGCAGAAAACACCCCCATTAAACATGTTTAGAACACCTTGAGTGTTAAAGTTACATAACAATATACTAATCAGGAACAAATCTTAAATCAAATCTCTTCCCAGCACAAACATCTAACTTAACTAGTTGTAGAACGTGCGTAAAAAGCCACTCTTGCAATTTCGCATGCGTGATAACCTATTCCCCCATAGAGTCAATAGAGCAAAAAATGCTACTCAAACTGATCGCATGTTCTTAAGTGCGCTAACTTGACATGAAAATATTAGTATTTCACATTCTAATGTCCTTCACATAGCAGAATGTGTTATATGTAGAAATATGTATTTATGAATAAATATATCATATATCTGATGGAATTTTGCTACAATATATATTTATACACACACATATATATATATATATATATATATATATATATATATACACACACACGATTATATATAGATATATATAGGAATATCTATTTATAAATACATAGAACATATTCTGCTAAGTGCAGAACAATGGAATGTGAAATATTTACAGTAAAATACACAGTATAACACTTTATTAGAAATTAATATTGCATAAATATTTCTTTACATGTTTTCATCTTCTTAGCTGTAAAGGGCTCCAATGCACTTATATACAGTCATGGCCAAAAAATATTGGCAACCCTGCATTTCTGTCAGATAATGCACCACTTTGCCCAGAAAATTGTTGCAATTACAAATGTTTAGGCATTCTCATGTTTGTTTCTTTTGTTTGTATTGGACTGACACAAAAAAGTGGAGAAAGAAAAGCGAAATCTGACATATTCCACACAAAACTCCAAAAATCGACTGAATTTTTTTTTATTGGAACCTTCTCAAATTTGTAAGAAATAATTGCATTCCAAGTTTGTTATGCTCCTGCAATTTGTAATTAAACTCACCTGTATCAATTAACAGGTGCTGACAATATAGAAATCACACCGGCAACGAGTTAAAATTGTGAAAATTTGACTCAACCTTTCTGTTGTATGTCTCTGTGTGCCACACTGAGCATGGAGAAGAGAAAGAGTAGCAAAGAATTGTCTGAGGATTTGAGAACAAAAATTGTGGAAAAGCATGGACAATCTCAAGGTTACAAGTCCATCTCCAGAGATCTTAATGTTCCTGTGTCCACTGTGTGCAACATTGTCAAGAAGTTTACAGCCCATAGCACTATAGCTAATCTCCCTGGACGTGGATGAAAGAGAAAAATTTATTAAAGATTGGAACTAAGGATTGTTTGAATGGTTAATAAAAAACCTACATCAACTTCCAGAAAAATTCAAGCTGACCTACAGGCCCAGGGTACAAATGTGTCAGCCCACACTATACGTCGCCATCTAAATGAAAAGGGACGCTATGGTAGGAGACCCAGGAGGACCCCACTGCTGACACAGAAACATAAAAAAGCTAGATTGGAGTTTGCCAAAACTTACCCGAGGAAGCCAAAATCCTTTTGCGAGAATTTGCTGTTGACAGAATAAACAACATTACAGCTTTTTGGTAAAACCCATCATTCTTCTGTTTTCAGAAAAAAAAAATGAGGCCTTTAAAGAGAATTAGAAAGGATAAAGTATGAGGCAATGTTAGCACCTCCCTTCAGGTGCTCGCTGCCAGCCCCAGTTTTCCCAAATCGTGTAAGAATCAGAAAGTGTTGGAAATGGCGGTGCTGTGTCACCTCCAGGGAACCAAGCTGCCCACGTCCTCTGAGTCAACCTTGTTGCTTTCACCTCCAAAGTAAAAGAGCTTACAATAATGTAGCAGATTGCAGACAATGTGGTAGGCGCACAAACTGGTTATACTCACAAGATTGCAGTTAAAATAAGCCTTTTATTAAAATCATCACAAAGCAGTGACGTGCAGTGAGGTCAGAGGCTGGTGAGGCACTAGATATGATACGCTGGAGAAACACATATACCACGGGCCGCAAGTACCCCCAACAGGGCAGGTTTTAATTGTAGCTGAACCAGTGCACAGGTGAAATAATCAGCTGATGGATGAGAGCAAGTTAGTAACCACTGTGTTACTGATCAGCTGATTACTTCACCTGTGCACCGATTCAGCTATAATGAAAACCTGGCCTGTTGAGGATACTTGCAGACCGTGGTTGAGAAACACTGCAATAAAGCACCAGCTCATCTGAAATGTGTTGATTACCTGGAGAATAAAGTACACATACTCTGCTCACATACCCATTCACACAATTCTGTGGCACGGTGCAAGTTACTAAGCAATTAGAATGATACACAATCTCTTCTCTACTCACAACTGTGTTGTAAAAAGAAAAATATGCCACAAATCCACTACTAGTTTCCTATTATGAGTGTAAGAAGCTGAAAAAGACATTGCATGCAGCCCTGTTCAATGGAGCATACACAAACTGCCCTTGCCTAACTTTTAGCCTTACAAGGAATTGCTATATTAAGTTTAAAAGGTGCCTAACCCAATACCAACAGATAAAAGCATGAAGTAAAAGTAATGCATATATCTAAAATTCAGCTCCAATACCAACAGATAAAAGCATGAAGTAAAAGTAATGCATATATCTAAAATTCAGCTCCAATACCAACAGATAAAACCTTGTAGTAAATGAATAAATAAATATATCTCAAATTCAGCTCCAATACCAGCTCAAATATATTAACCTCCTGCATTATATTACTCACTAAATAAAGGATCTTGCACTGCACTGTGCTAACTGCACAGCTTAAGTTAACCCATCTGCTACTGAGAAAATAAAGGCCAGAGCAATGTGTGCATGCCTGCCAACCTGTGAAAAATCAAATATATAATAGTGTACAAAAAGATTGTGTCAGGTACAAATAAAATGCAATCCAAGACTGATACCTATTGCAGTTTGCACTATTAGGCTATGTAGCTGAATGATTCCTAGTACCATAATTGGGTTAAATAGTTGAATAACCACACATTATATATAAACAAGTCTGTCTTAGTGTCTTAAACCTTATTTCTGTGGTAAAAACTAAAATTTAATTGCTCAGTAATGTCTCTGCAAGTCTTGCAGAGACATCACAGAGCAATTCAATTTTACCACAGAAATAAGGTTTAAGACTGGTTTTTTTATATATAATGTGTGGTTATTCAACTATTTATTAACCCAGTTATGGTACTAGTAGGAATCATCCAGCTACATAGCCTAGTAATGGAAACTGCACTAGGCATCATTTTTTGATTGATTGATTGTGTTTACACCTGCCACAATCTTTTTGTACAACATTATATATATATTTGCACAGGTTGGCAGGCGTGCACACATTGCTCTGGCCTTTCTTTTCTCAGTAGCAGAATGCAGATGCTGGGTTAACTTAAGCCTTGCCGTTTGCACAGTGCAGCATGTATTTGCAGATTTTGCACTGCCGGCTGCCCCACATAGCCCAACCCTGGTGGTGTAGTGTAAAAAAACACCAATAATTAACTTAGATCCTAGGCCTAGTCAACTACAAAGCAAACCTAGCAATGATTGCAATGCAATCAGTATTATTAACAAAGCGGCTCAGGCTATGGGTACTGGATGCCTACTGCCTATATGAGCTATAAAATATATTGCTCATATAGGCAGTATGCACACTATTTTATACAGTGCAAAAACAGACATTCTGGTTGAAATTGTGTCCAACAGAAGTGCAGTATATGGCATCATTATTGATATTTGTGAACCTATGTTTGAAATGCACCAACGTTAGGAAATGTAAGGGTTATACACAGGGCTTTACAGCTAATGATACATTTTGGTATCCACCCCATCCCACCTCTTTAAAATACATGATGTGTAATATAGTGATGTTATACTGGACATCCAAAAACTGCATCTACAAACAAACCTAGAAAGAAAATAATAAAACCATATACAGCACTTTATACTTGTCCCATGTGCTCTGTACAAGCCACACTTCTGAACTAGTTAGAATTAGTGGATACCATTTTCTCTTCTGTGACATTACTGTTACATTTGCTTATAAAACTTCCATCCTGACCCAAAACACTTTTCTTACATAGCATAACTCTTCATTACGCAAAAACTGGTCCCACTTGTCTTAAATAGTTGTATTCACACTGTGAATATTTATCTCATTATACCAGTACTGTTCCATTAGTTTGCTTTAACTTTGCAGGGCCCTGAACACCTTTCTATAATAATTTCTATCCTATTGTGTAATGGGAAGCACTAAGGTTGAATTCGCTTTTGTATCAGAAAAAAGTAATAAAGCAAATTATTTTATATTCTCTAAATGAGAAAAACATATAAAGCTGTTATGTAATAAAATCTTCATTTTGTTCTTGATTTATAAAGTATATCTAGCCATACCTGGTATATATATATATATATATATATATATATATATATACAAACACAATAAAAGAAAGTAATTTTGAAATTATGTTTCTCTAATATTCTAGTATTATTAGTTTCACATCTCTCCCAAATTATTTTATTTTAACTGTAAAATACATTTTAAAATGTAAAATGTTGACCCCCCTCAATAAAAAATAAATCTCTATAAACAGGATTAAGCTAATGTTCCTTGCTAATTGCTCAGGGGATTCTTTGTGGGATATAAGCAAATGCTTAATGTACTTATTGCTGATAATGCTGTTAACCAGCACTGCCCCATCACTTGCCCTGTCACTGGAGCAGTCAGCACAGACAATCCTATTTACACCTAGAATAGCCCCTTAATTAATACCCTCACTGTTGGTTTAGGTCTAATGTGGCTGTGTCTCCAAACACCCAGTGACCACATGAAAATTAGCACAGCCTTGTCTTTCCCTCCTGTGTGGGTATTAATTAAGGGGCTATTCTAGGTGTAAATAGGATTGTCTGTGCTGACTGCTCCAGTGACAGGGAGAGACTGTAGAAGAGAGAGGGAGGGGACTGAGAGAAGAGATGGAAGAAGGATGACCCTGTCACCTCTAGCTGTCAATGTTATCTCTCTCTATCTGCCGCTCACAAATGGTGCTCTGCTGACCAGACACCCAGAGGAGACACACTGAGCAAGCACAGCTCGGGAGGGTACGGCACAGGGGTCACAGGGTACTGGTAGGTGCGTAGCATGGTGACGGCAAATGCCTGTGAAGCCAAATGTTACGATCGCCATGATCGGAGGCATATGCAGAGATTTTAAGGGGGCAATGTCATCGGTGGGGAACAAGGGGGGAGGCAAAATGAAATATCAACCTACCTGACTGTGCTGCAGACGGCCATTGGAGTGTTAGTGACTCCTTCAAACAGAGGGAATATAAATATATACAATTAGGCTCACCAGTCTGGCAGCAACTGTCTGACTCTCACTAGCACCGGTTCCTCTCCCTCACTCAGTAGCACTGACAAGTGACAGGACGAACACTCAATAGCTACTACCTACTACAGTCACATAGTCACTGCTACTGACTAACACATGTGGGACTTACATCGGCAGGCACTTGAAGTTGCAGCAGCTCCCTCCAGCTTCTACTGTGTTCCCGCCAATGACACAGGCACGCCTCCCCAGCAGCGTTGATGCTGATTGGCTTGGATTAGAGCTCCATCATAGAGGCGGTTTTGAGAGCCGCCTCTATTGGAGCGTGGTATGGGCCCGGTAAGACACCACTGGGTGGCGCTAGCTCATAGTGAGCTAGGAAACAGTATCAGCACCCATGTTGCGCAATCAATGGAGGGCAGCAGAATGGCTCACTGCCTCTTAATTGCACAACATGGATGATGAAAGATGGGATTCACATCTGGTGGCGGGGGGGGGGGGGGTTGTAGGGGGGGCGTGGTCAATCTTTTTTTAAACCAAATTAGAACCAAAAAAATTAAAACCAAAAACACAACTTTTTTTTTTATCATAATAAAAAAAACATTTTTTCTGATTGGACAGGGGAGGCACTGCCTCCCTTGCCTCCTATTACTGCACGTCACTGTCACAAAGGTATCTTCAGGTGCAGCTTCAGGTTTTATTTAAAATACAGCTCAACACGTTTAGGCTAAAAGAAGCCTTTATTAAGAGCATAAAGTTAAAACAATTTCCCTACAGTCAAACATGGTGGAGGTTCACTGATGTTCTGGGGTTGCTTTGCTGCTTCAGGCACTGGATGTTTTGACTGTGTGCATGGCATTATGAAATCTGAAGACTAGCAAATAATTCTGTGGTGCAATGTAGGGTCCAGTGTCAGAAAGTTGGGTCTCTGTCAGAGGTCATGTGTCTTACAGCAGGACAATGATCCAAAGCACATGTCAAAAAGCACCCAGAAATGGTTTAAGACAAAGCGCTGGAGAGTACTGAACTAGCCAGCAATGAGTCCAGATTTCAATCCCATAGAGCACCTGTGGAGAGATCTCAAAACAGCAGTTGGGTAAAGGAACCCTTCCAATCTGAGAGACCTGGAGCAGTTGGCAAAAGAAGAGTGGTCCAAATTCCAGTAGAGAGGTGTAAGAAACTCATTGATTGTTACAGGAAGAAATTGAGTTCACTTATTTTTGTGTTACCAAATATTAAATTGAGGGTGCCAATAATTTTGTCAGTCCATTTTTTGAGTTTTGCGTGGAATGTGTCAGATTTGGCTTTTTTTTCCTCCACTTTTTTGTGTCGTACCAATACAAACAAAATAAATAAACATGAGAAGGCCTAAACATTTGTAATTGCAACAATTGTCTGGGCGAAGTGGTGCCTTATCTGACAGAAATGCAGGGGTGCCAATATTTTCGACTATGACTGTATATATGTCTATATTTGTCTACATATGTATTTATGTGTGTTTATATGTGTATATATGTCTGTAAATACATATATACACATATAAATACATATGTACACATATATATACATACAGTATATATATATATATATATATATATATATATGCCTGCCTCCAGAGCCGCCATTAGAGGTAAAAGGGGTGACTCCTGTCAGGTACCATGAGGCAAGCACAACTATTATTAAAAAAAACAAATTATTTTTTTCATTTTGGCAGCCACCAGAGGGTGCTACAGCGAAGTGCTATTGAGCACGGGAAATATCATTACAAGGAGTAAAGCATTAGCATTTGAGAGGATTTCTGAGTGTGCACTAAACCACTATGTGCAGTGTTAGACACAGACTTGGCCCTTCAGTTTGTACAGTGTGTGCCTGAGTCAGACGGCAGATCACTTTCATTAGCAGAGGAGGCAGGACTTAGTAAAAAGTAAATTTATGCTTACCTGATAAATTAATTTCTTCTATGGTACGACGAGTCCACGGATTCATCCTTTACTTGTGGGATATTATCCTCCTGCTAACAGGAAGTGGCAAAGAGCACCACAGCAGAGCTGTCTATATAGCTCCTCCCTTAGCTCCACCCCCCAGTCATTCGACCGAAGGTATAGGAAGAAAAAGGACAAACTACAAGGTGCAGAGGTGACTGAAGTTTAAAATAAAAAAATATAATCTGTCTTAAAATGACAGGGCGGGCCGTGGACTCGTCGTACCATAGAAGAAATGAATTTATCAGGTAAGCATAAATTTACTTTTCTTCTATAAGGTACGATGAGTCCACGGATTCATCCTTTACTTGTGGGATACAATACCAAAGCTACAGGACACGGATGAACGGGAGGGACAAGACAGATGCCTAAACAGAAGGCACCACTGCTTGAAGAACTTTTCTCCCAAAAATAGCCTCCGAAGAAGCAAAAGTATCAAATTTGTAAAATTTGGAAAAGGTATGAAGTGAAGACCAAGTCGCAGCCTTACAAATCTGTTCAACAGAAACATAATTTTTAAAAGCCCATGTGGAAGCCACCGCTCTAGTAGAGTGAGCTGTAATCCTTTCAGGAGGCTGCTGTCCAGCAGTCTCGCATGCCAAAGGGATGATGCTTTTCAGCCAAAAAGAAAGAGAGGTAGCCGTAGCTTTTTGACCTCTATGTTTTCCAGAATAGACAACAAAGAAGATGTTTGATGGAAATCTTTGGTTGCTTGCAAGTAAAATTTCAAAGCACGAACCATGTCCAAGTTGTGCAACAGACGCTCCTTCTTAGAGGAAGGATTAGGACACAGAGAAGGAACAACAATTTCCTGATTGATATTCCTATTAGTAACAACCTTAGGAAGGAATCCAGGTTTGGTACGCAAAACCACCTTATCAGCATGGAAAACAAGATAAGGCGAGTCGCATTGCAATGCAGATACTTCAGAAACTCTTCGAGCAGAAGAGATAGCAACTAAAAACAGAACTTTCCAAGATATAAGCTTAATATCTATGGAATGCATAGGTTCAAACGGAACCCCTTGAAGAACTTTAAGAACTAAATTCAAACTCCATGGCGGAGCAACAGGTTTAAACACAGGCTTGATTCTAACTAAAGCCTGACAGAACGACTGAACGTCTGGAACATCTGCCAGACGCTTGTGCAGTAGAATTGATAAAGCAGATATCTGTCCCTTTAAGGAACTAGCTGATAGCTCCTTCTCCAATCCTTCTTGGAGAAAGGACAAAATCCTAGGAATCCTGATCTTACTCCATGAGTAGCCTTTGGATTCGCACCAAAAAAGATATTTACGCCATATCTTATGATAAATTTTCCTGGTGACAGGCTTTCGAGCCTGAATCAAGGTATCTATGACCGACTCAGAGAAACCCCGCTTGGATAAGATCAAGCGTTCAATCTCCAAACAGTCAGCCGCAGAGAAACTAGATTTGGATGCTGGAACGGACCTTGAATTAGAAGGTCCTGTCTCAGTGGCAGAGTCCATGGTGGAAGAGATGACATGTCCACCAGGTCTGCATACCAAGTCCTGCATGGCCACGCAGGTGCTATCAAAATCACCGAAGCTCTCTCCTGTTTGATTCTGGCAATCAAACGAGGAAGGAGAGGAAATGGTGGAACCACATAAGCCAGGTTGAACGACCAGGGTACTGCTAGAGCATCTATCAGGATCTATGAGGATCCCTTGACCTGGACCCGTAACAAGGAAGTTTGGCGTTCTGACGAGACGCCATCAGATCCAATTCTGGTGTGCCCCATTGCTGAATCAATTATGCAAACACCTCCGGATGGAGTTCCCACTCCCCCGGATGAAAAGTCTGACGACTTAGAAAATCTGCTTCCCAGTTCTCCACTCCTGGGATATAGATTGCTGATAGATGGCAAGAGTGAGTCTCTGCCCATCAAATTATTTTGGTAACCTCTATCATCGCTAGAGAACTCTTTGTCCCCCCCTGATGATTGATATATGCTACAGTCGGGATATTGTCCGACTGGATCTTATGAATCTGGCCGAAGCCAGCTGAGGCCACGTCTGAAGCGCTTTGAATATCACTCTCAGTTCTAGAATATTTATCGGGAGGTGAGCCTCCTCCTGAGTCCACAAACCCTGTGCTTTCAGGGAATTCCAGACTGCACCCCAGCCCAATAGGCTGGCGTCCGTCGTCACTATGACCCACGCTGGCATGCGGAAACACATTGGACAGATGATCCTGTGACAACCACCAAAGAAGAGAGTCTCTGGTCTCTTGATCCAGATTTATCTGAGGAGATAAATCTGCATAATCCCCATTCCACTGTTTGAGCATGCAAAGTTGCAGTGGTCTGAGATGCAAGCGAGCAAACGGAACTATGTCCATTGCCTCTACCATTAAGCCGATTACCTCCATACACTGAGCCACGGACGGCCGAGGAATGGAATGAAGAGCTCGGCAGATGGATACAATTTTTTATTTCCTGGCCTCCGTCTGATAGATTCGGTGGACATGAAAATTTTTCTGAGTTCCCAGGAATGGAACTCTTGTGAGAGGGATAAGTGAACTCTTTTTTACGTTCACCTTCCACCCGTGAGATCTTAGAAAAGCCAACACGATGTCCGTGTGAGACTTGGCTAGTTGGTAAGTCAACGTCTGAATTAAGATATTGTCCAGATAAGGCGCCACAGCTATGCCCCGCGGCCTTAGAACCGCCAGAAGGGACCCTAGCACCTTTGTGAAAATTCTGGGAGCTGTTGCCAACCCGGAGGGAAGAGCCACAAACTGGTAATGCTTGTCCAGAAAGGTGAACCTGAGGAACTTGTGATGATCTTTGTGGATAGGGATGTGTAGATATGCATCCTTTAAGTACACAGTGGTCATATATTGACCCTCCTGGATCATCGGCAAAATAGTCTGAATGGTCTCCATCTTGAAGGATGGGACTCTGAGGAATTTGTTTAGGATCTTGAGATCCAAAATTGGTCTGAAGGTTCCCTCTTTTTTGGGAACCACAAACAGATTGGAGTAGAACCCCTGCCCCTGTTCTGTTTTCGGAACTGGGCAGATCACTCCCATGGTATATAGGTCTTCTACACAGCGTAAGAACGCCTCTCTTTTTGTCTGGTTTACAGACAATTGAGAAAGATGGAATCTCCCCCTTAGAGGAGAATCTTTGAAATCTAGAAGATACCCCTGGGTTACAATTTCTAAAGCCCAGGAGTCCTGAACGTCTCTTGCCCAAGCCTGAGCAAAGAGAGAAAGTCTGCCCCCTACTAGATCCGGTCCGGGATCGGGGGCTACCCCTTCATGCTGTCTTGGTGGCAGCAGCGGGCTTCTTGGCCTGTTTACCCTTGTTCCAAGTCTGGTTAGGTCTCCAGACTGACTTGGATTGAGCAAAATTCCCCTCTTGCTTTGCAGCAGGGGAAAAGGTAGAGGGACCACCTTTGAAGTTTCGAAAGGAACGAAAATTATTTTGTTTGGTCCTCATCTTATTTGTCTTATCCTGAGGAAGGGCATGGCCTTTCCCTTCAGTGATGTCTGAAATGATCTATTTCAGTTCAGGCCCGAATAGGGTCTTACCCTTGAAAGGGATGGCTAAAAGCTTAGCTTTTGATGACACATCAACAGACCTGGACTTAAGCCATAATGCTCTACGTGCTAAAATGGCAAAACCTGAATTCTTTGCCGCTAATTTAGCCAGTTGAAAAGCGGCATCTGTAATGAAAGAATTAGCTAGCTTGAGAGCCCTAATTCTATCCAGAATATCATCTAATGGGGTCTCAACCTGAAGAGCCTCCTCCAGAGCCTCGAACCAGAAGGACGCTGCAGTAGTTACAGGAACAATGCACGCTATAGGTTGGAGAAGAAAACCCTGATGAACAAATATTTTCTTCAGGAGACCCTCTAATTTTTTATCCATAGGATCTTTGAAAGCACAACTGTCCTCAATAGGTATAGTTGTACGCTTAGCCATGGTAGAAATAGCTCCCTCCACCTTAGGGACCGTCTGCCACGAGTCCCGCATGGTGTCTGATATGGGAAACATTTTCTTAAAAGTAGGAGGGGGAGCGAACGGAATACCTGGTCTATCCCACTCCTTAGTAACAATGTCCGAAATCCTCTTAGGGACCGGAAAAACATCAGTGTAGGCAGGAACCTCTAGAAATCTGTCCATTTTACACAATTTCTCTGGAACTACAATAGGGTCACAATCATCCAGAGTCGCTAAAACCTCCCTGAGCAATAAGCGGAGGTGTTCTAGTTTAAATTTAAAAGCCGTCATATCTGAGTCTGTCTGAGGGAACATATTTCCTGAATCAGAAATCTCTCCCTCAGCCAGCAAATCCCTCACCCCCAACTCAGAACATTGTGAGGGTACATCGGATATGGCTAATAAAGCGTCAGAGGGCTCAGCATTTGTTCTCACACCAGACCTACTGCGCTTCCCCTGCAACCCAGGCAGCTTAGATAAAACCTCTGTGAGGGTAGTATTCATAACTGCGGCCATATCTTGCAGGGTGAAAGAATTAGACGCACTAGAAGTACTTGGCGTTGCTTGTGCGGGCGTTAATGGTTGTGACACTTGGGGAGAATTAGATGGCATAACCTGATTCCCTTCTGACTGAGAATCATCCTGCGACATACTTTTAGTAGCTAAAATATGTTCTTTGCAATTTATTGACCTTTCAGTGCATGAGGGACACATTCTAAGTGGAGGTTCCACAATGGCTTCTAAACATATTGAACATTGACTTTCCTCAATGTCAGACATGTTGAACAGGCTAGAAATGACTACAAACAAGCATGAAAACACTTTATTTAGTGAAAAAAATAATCTTAAAAAACGGTACTGCGCCTTTAAGAGTAAAAAAGCATACACGTTCTGCAAAACTGCTTTAAAATGCACCAAATTTTTCAAATTTTTGCAAGCAGACACAATATATGTAGTTAAGATTGCCCCACAAGGAAATTTAACATTTAACCCTTTAATGTGCAAACCGGATTAAAATTAGGCCTAAATCCGGAAAAAACACCCTCAGCACCTTGCCACAGCCCTGCTGTGGCCCTACCTGCCCTCAGGGATAGTAAATATGGGGTTAAAGCTTTGATTTGGTCCAAAACATCCACCAGGGCCCTCAGGAGTTAGAGCTTGCTGAGTGAAAATAACTGCGCATCTGAGGCGCGAAAATAGGCCCCGCCCATCTCACTCGATGTCTCTACAGCCTCAAAGAACCGCACCAGTGCGGTTTTAAACTAGCCATGTGGGTTCTGAGACCCAAAAAATAAGCCAAGTGTACCCTCAATAAAGTTGCCCAAAAAACGTTATTGCCCACAAAACGTTAACAGCACTCCCAGTTCATAAAACGTTTGCCCACAAACATTCACAACTCAGTGTCAACCATTTTTGTAATTAGCCCCTTATGCAAGCTTAGTAATGCCCTTCTAATTAGCTCTTAGGATTACTGCTTACCCTTACCCTCATGGGGATACTGTCAGCCTTTCTGAAATACCACATTCTCTCCAGAAAAAATGACTGAACATACCTCACTGCTGTATAGCATGAAAACGTTCCTCACACTGAAGTTTCTTGTACTCCTCAGCCTCTGTGGGAACAGCACTGGATCTTAGTTACAAATGCTAAGATCATCATCCTCCAGGCAGAAGTCTTCATCTATCTGCTGCCTGAGAGTAAATAGTACACACCGGTACCATTTAAAACAAAAAACTCTTGCTTGAAGACATTAAAAACTAATATTTTATCACCTCTTTCACTTTACCCTTCCTAGTACTTAGAGTAGGCCTTTCCAGATGCCAGGAGGCATTTTATCAAAGATTTTTACATCTGCATAAAATGTTATACTCTCAGGCTAAGATTGCTCAGTGTTTGAAATGAGACAGATTAACTTAACACTTCAGTTTACACTACAGCTGACTTAATTTTGAAATACATACAAACAAGCCTAAATCCTACATTTGACCAGATCTAAATGGTATGAGACTGAGTACCACAGCTTATGGTTTCATCAAGACCATATAGAGTTCAGCATTCTCAAAATCCATAAGTACAGCTGACAGATGGAAACATTTGTACACCAGATTTGAAGTGGTGTTCTTGGTTGGGGAAAATGGGGAAGCCCCCAAACATATGTCAACCTTTCAAATGTACTTTTTTTCATCTGCCCATTGTGACAGATCATGAATGTACAATTTTGAATTCACATAATTATTTTTGTTTGCACATTTACAAATATGATTCTTTAAAAAGTGATCTTGTAATTTCTGCTATTTTTTCATGCATGTCACACGCTGTTGATTTAGGGGATGGCAATGTGCATACATTTTACCTCCTATGAGGTGTTTGTGTGTTTATGTCTTTGTGCTTTTGTTGGTGTCTCTATGAGTGTGTATGTATTTTTTTCTATGGGTCTCTCTGTGAGGGCGTGTGTATGTCTTTGTGCATTTTCTGTGGATGTCTCTGTGATGGTGTGTGTATGTCGTCTTTGTGCATTTTCTGTGGATGCCTCAATGAGGGTGGGTGTGTATGTCTTTGTGTGTTTTCTGTAGATGTCTCTGGGAGGGTGTGTGTGTATGTATGTCTTTTTTCTGTGGATGTCTCTGTGAGGGTGTGTGCGTATGTCTTTGTGCATATGTCCTTGTGTTTTTTCTGTGGATGTCTCTGTAAGGGTGTGTACATATGTTTGTGCATTTTCTGTGGATGTCTCTGTGAGGGTGTGTGCATGCTGTCTTTGTGCATTTTCTGTGGGTGTCTCTGTGAGGGTGTGTGCATATGTCCTTGTGTGTTTTCTGTGGATGTCTCTGTGAGGGTGTGTGCATATGTTTGTGCATTTTCTGTGGATGTCTCTATGAGGGTGTGTGCATGCTGTCTTTGTGCATTTTCTGTGGGTGTCTCTGTGTTTTCTGTAGATGTCTCTGGGAGGGTGTGTGTGTATGTATGTCTTTTTTCTGTGGATGTCTCTGTGAGGGTGTGTGCATATGTCTTTGTGCATATGTCCTTGTGTGTTTTCTGTGGATGTCTCTGTAAGGGTGTGTGCAGATGTTTGTGCATTTTCTGTGGATGTCTCTGTGAGGGTGTGTGCATGCTGTCTTTGTGCATTTTCTGTGGGTGTCTCTGTGAGGGTGTGTGCATATGTCCTTGTGTGTTTTCTGTGGATGTCTCTGTGAGGGTGTGTGCATATGTTTGTGCATTTTCTGTGGATGTCTCTGTGAGGGTGTGTGCATGCTGTCTTTGTGCATTTTCTGTGGGTGTCTCTGTGAGGGTGTGTGCATATGTCCTTGTGTGTTTTCTGTGGATGTCTCTGTGAGGGTGTGTGCATATGTATGTCTGGGCATTTTCTGTGGGTGTTTCTGTGAGTGTGTGTATGTATGTATGTATGTCTGTCTGTGTATTTTCTGTGGATGCCTCTGTGAGGGTGGATTTGTTATTGTGTGTTTTCTGTAGATGTCTCTCTGAGGGTGTGTGTGTATGTATGTATGTTTCCTGTGGGCGTCTCTGTGAGGGTGTGTGTGTAGGTATGTCTTTGTGTATTTTCTGTGGATGCCTCTGTGAGGGTGGGTGTGTATGTCTTTGTGTGTTTTCTGTAGATGTCTCTGTGAGGGTGTGTGTGTCTGTTTCCTGTGGGTGTCTCTGTGAGGGTGTATGTATGTCTTTGTGTAGTTACTGTGGATGCCTCTGTGAGGGTGGGTGTGTAAATGTGTTTTCTCTGTGGGTGTCTCTGTGAGGGTGTGTGCATATGTCCTTTTGTGTTTTCTGTGGATGTCTCTGTGAGGGTGTGTGCATATGTATGTCTGTGCATTTTCTGTGGATGTCTCTGTGAGGGTGTGTGCATATTTCTTTGTGCATTTTCTGTGGGTGTCTCTGTGAGTGTGTGTGTGTGTGTATGTATGTCTGTGTATTTTCTGTGGATGCCTCTGTGAGGATGGGTGTGTTTGTCTTTGTGTGTTTTCTGTAGATGTCTCTGTGAGGGTGTGTGTGTAGGTATGTCTGTGTATTTTCTATGGATGCCTCTGTGAGGGTGGGTGTGTATGTCTTTTTGTGTTTTCTGTAGATGTCTCAGAGGGGGTGTGTGTGTGTATGTATGTCTGTTTCCTGTGGGTGTCTCTGTGAGGGTGTGTGTGTATGTATGTCTTTGTGAAGTTACTGTGGATGCCTCTGTGAGGGTAGGTGTGTATGTATGTCTTTGTGTAGTTACTGTGGATGCCTCTGTGAGGGCGTGTGCATATGTCTGTGCATTTTCTGTGGATGTCTCTGTGAGGGTGTGTGCATATTTCTTTGTGCGTTTTCTGTGGTTGTCTCTGCGAGTGTGTGTGTGTGTGTATGTATGTCTGTGTTTTCTGTGGATGTGTCTGTGAGGGTATGTGCATATGTATTTGTGCATTTTTTGTGGGTGTCTCTGTGAGGGTGTGTGCATATGTCCTTGTGTGTTTTCTGTGGATGTCTCTGTGAGGGTGTGTGCATATGTATGTCTGGGCATTTTCTGTGGGTGTTTCTGTGAGTGTGTGTATGTATGTATGTATGTCTGTCTGTGTATTTTCTGTGGATGCCTCTGTGAGGGTGGATTTGTTATTGTGTGTTTTCTGTAGATGTCTCTCTGAGCGTGTGTGTGTATGTATGTATGTTTCCTGTGGGCGTCTCTGTGAGGGTGTGTGTGTAGGTATGTTTTTGTGTATTTTCTGTGGATGCCTCTGTGAGGGTGGGTGTGTATGTCTTTGTGTGTTTTCTGTAGATGTCTCTGTGAGGGTGTGTGTGTCTGTTTCCTGTGGGTGTCTCTGTGAGGGTGTGTGTGTATGTATGTCTTTGTGTAGTTACTGTGGATGCCTCTGTGAGGGTGGGTGTGTAAATCTGTGTTTTCTCTGTGGGTGTCTCTGTGAGGGTGTGTGCATATGTCCTTTTGTGTTTTCTGTGGATGTCTCTGTGAGGGTGTGTGCATATGTATGTCTGTGCATTTTCTGTGGATGTCTCTGTGAGGGTGTGTGCATATTTCTTTGTGCATTTTCTGTGGGTGTCTCTGTGAGTGTGTGTGTGTGTGTATGTATGTCTGTGTATTTTCTGTGGATGCCTCTGTGAGGATGGGTGTGTTTGTCTTTGTGTGTTTTCTGTAGATGTCTCTGTGAGGGTGTGTGTGTAGATATGTCTGTGTATTTTCTATGGATGCCTCTGTGAGGGTGGGTGTGTATGTCTTTTTGTGTTTTCTGTAGATGTCTCAGAGGGTGTGTGTGTGTGTGTATGTATGTCTGTTTCCTGTGGGTGTCTCTGTGAGGGTGTGTGTGTATGTATGTCTTTGTGAAGTTACTGTGGATGCCTCTGTGAGGGTAGGTGTGTATGTATGTCTTTGTGTAGTTACTGTGGATGCCTGTGTGAGGGTGTGTGCATATGTCTGTGCATTTTCTGTGGATGTCTCTGTGAGGGTGTGTGCATATTTCTTTGTGCGTTTTCTGTGGTTGTCTCTGTGAGTGTGTGTGTGTATGTATGTCTGTGTTTTCTGTGGATGTGTCTGTGAGGGTATGTGCATATGTATTTGTGCATTTTCTGTGGGTGTCTCTGTGAGGGTGTGTGTGTGTATGTATGTGTATGTGTGTTTTCTGTGAATGTCTCTATGAGGGTGTGTGCATATGTCTGCGTGCTTTCTGTGGGTGTCTCTGCGAGGGTGTGTGCATATGTCTGTGTGTTTTCTGTGGGTGTGTGTGTGTAGGTCTTTATGTATTTTGTGTGGGTGTCTCTGTGAGGGTGTATGTCTTTGTGTGTTTTCTGTGGATGTCTCTGTAAGGGTCTTTGTATGTATGTCTTTCTGTGTTTTCTGTGGGTGTCTCTGTGGGTGTTTCCTTGGGTGTATATGCAAGTTTGTGTTTGAGTTTGTGTGTGTGTGTGTCCATTGTCTGCTCCTTTTTAGGACATTTTGACCTTACTACTGATTATTCACATCTTTCTACAGACTTTGAGACTAATGAGACCTTTCCGGAAGTCACCAATCCACCACTTAACCTTTAAATTATTGTTTAGGCAGTTCAGGGCCCTTCCTTTCAACCACTGCATGCTGTTGTCATCATATACTGTAGTTGGAATCTTCCTTGACAAAAAGATAATCAGAACTCCATATTTTGTCTTGTAAATCTCCTTTTTTAACAAAACTGTAGTCTACCTCATTACTTGTTAGGTCAATGTATACAAGTGCTGAGTGTCTGTGTGGGTGTCTGTGTCTGAGTTTGTGTGTGTGTTTCTTTGCGTGTCTGCTAGAGAGTCTATATGTGAATCCTTATGTGTGAGTTTCAATGAATGAGTGTGTCTACCTTTAAAACTACCTTTACAATATTTCCAAGTTTGACTACACTAAAGAATAAAGTGCATATACGTTTTAGTCACTTGGTCAAAAATTGCACATGTCAAAGGGGGAGGGGCCCTAATCAATGGTTAAGTAAGGGGCCCTAAAATTTCTAGTGGCAGCCCTGTCTGCCTCATATTTTTGAGCCCTTATAACTTTTAAGCAATTTTAATTGTGCTCACTTGACTGCGTTTACTTTCAACTTGTAATAACAGCAAAAATCTTGATGTGTGCAAACACCCGCAATAAACCCCTTTTCGCTTGCATGTAACTTTTAGCGCTTCATTCGTTATCTAGCTCTAAAATGTATTAACCTTAAGTACCTACTTAAACAGAGTAGTAAAATATATAGTCATAAACAGAGAAAATACTTACGATTGCCCCATCCACAAAAAAATAAATGACAGCAAGTATTCTAAATAACCAATAACTAAGCTCCAAATTACAGAACCCCGCAGAATCATAATCAGCAATATTTCACTGCCACATGAACATCTTTCAAAAGTAAGAGTATAGCTGCCATATAAACAAGACTCTTACTAATATGTGGAGGCTTGACAGCCACCAATGCATAATCCCTTTTAACCAATCCTGGTAAGATCCAGTTTACGGATCCCTAATAGCTGCTACTGAAGAAAGCAAGCACTTATCCATTAATAAAATACCTCCAGACGGAAACCAGACTCCAAGGCTTACCCCTCTCAGGTCCCACAGAGAAAAGAGCCAGTCTATTCAGGAAGAGGGGAAGAACAAGCCACTTCTAAAAGCTCTGGTTTATCTAACGGTAGGTGGGGACCTTGCAAGTAGCACTCCTTTCCCGAGGAGTACAGCTTGTATCCTGAATGATTTCCCCACGTCCATAATGTATCCTCAGCCATAGAAGCTTGAATAAAAAATAGGAGCCCCCTCCATGCTGCATGGGTCAGCCTTCAGTCTAGGTAGCTGTTATGCTGCTTAGCCATGAGGGACAAGTTGTTCCTGTGCAAGTTATATAGATATACACCCTGTCAGGAGTATCAGCAGCATTATAAGTGACTCTCTCCACAGCTACAAGAGTGTCCTGAACAAGTACAGGAACCTGATCATGATTATGTTGCCTCTTTATATATATATATATATATATATATATATATATATATTTCTTTGACATTTGTTGAGTTACAAAAACATAGAAAGAAAAAGCTTTAACATATAAGTACTTTTGTAATATGTTTTATGTGCCTCATTGTTTCCTTATGCAACTGCTACTCTAATACTGTGTCTTATGTGTTTAATTGGTTCCCACTTTGGTAAAAATGCTCAATATATTCACATTCCTTTTTGCTGCCTCTTGTCTCTATAACAAATTACATTATTCAATTACTCCTCCTCCTTCTCCACCTGCACTGTTAATTAGCCCATCTCCTTAAACTCACCTTACTTTTGTACTCATGAACATTACCTATTCCTAAACACTCTCTCTCCCCCCTGCACCTCGTCTCATTACTGCAAATCCGTATCTCATCTCATGTCACTCTCCCTCTTGCTTTTACTTACTGCTGGTGACATATCCCCTAATCCTGGTCCTCAACCACTGTCTAGCCGTGCACATCCAAGTGTACCATCCCATAGACTCAGAAAACAAAACTCTGCAAACCTTACTCACATTCCTCTTGCATCAAAAGCCACTACCCCTTTCACTTGCGCACTCTGGAACTCTCGCTCTGTTTGCAACAAGCTCACTTCTATACATGACCTCTTCATCTCCCACTCCCTCAACCTTCTGGCCCTAACAGAAACCTGGCTCTCTCCCCTAGACACAGCATCCACTGCTGCTCTGTCACATGGGGGTCTCCACTTCAGCCACACTCCTAGGTCTGCAGTCAAATACCGACCCCCTGGCTCCTCAACTCAATTTATAAATCACTTGGCTGCCTGGCTACCTTATTTCCTTTCCTCAGACACCCCTGCTCTCATTCTTGGCAACTTCAACATCCCTCTTGACAATCCCACTGCCTCATCTGCAAAACAACTTCTGCAACTCACTTTCTCTTTCGGTCTGTCACAATGCACTGTCTCTCCCACTCACAAAGACGGTCGCTCTCTTGACCTGATCTTTAGCTATCGATGCACTCTCTCAAACTCCCCTTTTCCTCTTTCTGACCACCATCTCCTTACTTGCAACATATCATCCCTCCCTACAACTCTCCCTCCTTCTACTCCTCACACCAAACCTCACAGAAACATTATGTCATTAGATCAGCAACAACTTGCTAATTCCCTCAAACCTCTCCTCCTTTTCCTGCCCTGAACAATCTATCTGCCACTATAATTCAACCCTTATATCTGTCCTTGACAATCTCGCCCCTCTTACCATAGCTCAGAAATCACACACTCATCCTCAGCCCTGGCATACTCCTCTGACACGGTACCTACGCAGATGTTCCCGTACTGCTGAGTGGCACTGGAGAAAATCTAGAAGTTCAGCTGATTTTCTTCATTACAAATTCATCTTGAACTCCTAATATTCTGCCCTTAAGCAACACTACTTCTCTACTCTTATCTCTAATCTTTCTTCAAACCGAAAATGTCTGTTCTCCACTTTCAATACTCTCCTCCGCCCTCCCCCACCTCTTAATACAACTTCTCTGTCAGCTGAAGACTTTGCCAGCCACTAACAAAATCGACTACATCAGACATGAAATCAGCTCTCAACATAATTCCATTCTCTCCCCCCCCTCAAATGATCTCACTCAACCACAACCCACATAACCTTAAACTTAGCTCATTCTCCCCTGTTACTGAGGAAGAAGTTTTGGCACTTATACTGCGCTCTCACCTCACTACCTGTCCCCTTGACCCTATCCCCTCAAAGCTACTCCCCTCCCTCTCTGCTACCCTTACACCTATACTAACACACATTTTCAACCTCTCCCTCAGCACCGGTATATTTCCCTCATCACTGAAACATGCCCTGGTCACACCTATCCTCAAAAAAACCTTCCCTTGATCCTACCTCCCCATCCAACTACCGCCCTATTTCCCTCCTCCCTCTTGCCTCACAGCTTCTCACAGTATATACTCACGCCTATCCCATTTCTCTTTACGTTAAACTCCCTTCTTGACCCACTGCAATCTGGATTTTGTCCCCATCACTCCACAGAGACAGGTATTGTTAAGGTTACCAATGACCTACTTACAGCAAAATCAAAAGGCCACTTCTCTCTGCTTATCCTCCTTGATCTGTCTGCAGTCTTTGATACTGTTGACCACCCTCTTTTGCTCCAAGCCCTCCAATCCTTCGGCATCTGTGACACAGCCCTTTCGTGGCTCTCTTCCTACCTGTCAAACCGTACCTTTAGTGTAGCCTTCTCTGGGGCCTCCTCTGCCCCGTCACCACTTTCTGTTGGAGTACTGCAAGGCTCTGTCCTCAGTCTCCTTCTCTTCTCAATCTACACGTCATCACTAGGTTCACTAATAAAGTCCCACGGTTTCCAATATCATTTGTATGCCGACACCCAAATCTTCTTCTCTGCACCAGACCTATCTCCTTCCTTGCTAACCCGTGTCACTAACTGTTTTTCTCACATCTCTTCCTGGATGTCCTCTCACTACCTCAAGCTAAATCTCTCCAAAACTGAGCTCCTCATTTTCCCCCCTTCTTCCAAAATCTCCACCCCCAATCTCTCTATAACTGTCGACAACTCCATAATCACCCCTACCCCACATGCCCGATGTCTCGGGGTCACATTTGACTCAGATCTTTCTTTCACTCCTCACATTCAGTCCTTGGCTAAAGCCTGCTGCTTCCACCTTAAAAACATCTCTAACATTAGACACTTCCTTACACAAGACACAACTAAGATTTTAATCCACTCTCTCATTCTTTCCCGTCTTGATTACTGCAAGTCTGTCCTCTCTGGTCTCTCCACCTGCCGCCTAGCTCCTTTACAATCCATAATGAATGCCTCTACCAGGCTCATCTTCCTTACACGTCGCTCTTCATCTGTTGCACCTCTCTGCCAATCCCTTCACTGGCTTCCTCTTGCCTTTAGGATCAAACGCAAAATTCTCACTCTGACATACAAAGCCCTCAACTGCACTGCTCCCCCCTATATCTCAGACCTTGTCTCCAGATACTCTCCCTTCCGTCCCCTTTGCTCTGCTCATGACCTCCTACTCTCTGGTTACCTCATCACACTCCTGTTTACAGGAATTCTCCAGACTGGCTCCCATCTTGTGGAACTCTCTGCATCGCTCCACAAGACTCTCCCCTAGTTTTGAAATCTTCAAGCGCTCCCTAAAGACTCTACTGTTCAGGGATGCATACAACCTATGCTTACCTTACTTTATACTAGTTCCACTCCTCCATTGCTATCCCCTGAACCACCTTAGCATGTAAGCCTAAGAGTCCAGCTGTTTGTAGATCACTTTCTTATGAGCTGACTACAACAGTGCAACTCGTGGCATGGCCCTCTACCCATTTAATCCCTATAATTGTTTTGTTGTACTCCCCCTTTGTTTATAGCGCTGCGGAATCTGTTGGCGCTCTACAAATAACCGATAATAATAATAAAATAATAAATAAGTAATGCATTGTTTGCTTGTATTAGTACTGTCCTTCTACTCAGCAAAGTCTTTTTTGTTAAGCTTATCAGCTAGGATCTTTGAGGTTTTTCAAATCAGTTCTGTATATCAGGAACCATGACAGGTTTGTATACAGGTATTAAAACAGAGGTGTAGGGTGAACATGTTTCAAACTAGGAACCTTTTCGTTGATAGTTCCTTGATGTAGACTCCACTTATCCCCTGTATTGACGGGATTAGTATTTAACCTGAGTAGGCAGTCTAATCATATTAGTATATTTGAATATTAATACTTATATAATTATAGTATTATCAATAAACAGACAATAAAAACAATAATAATAATAATAAAACACAGTTCTCTACTACATTACATAATTGTTAACATTGACTTGTAAACTAGTTCCCAAAGTATACGTTGGATTCCCAAAGGAAATACATATCCTGGAAGAATGATAGTTTCCATAATTTAAGGTAATAAAGGGGTAGCTTTATTAAAGTGCGAGCAGACATGATACGATGTAGCGTATCATGTCCGCTGCAAATCGATAAATGCCGACAGCATACGCTGTTGGAATTTATCATTGCACCAGCAGTTCTTGTGAACTGCTGGTGCAAAGCCGCCCCCTGCAGATTCGCGGCCAATCGGCCACTAGCAGGGGTGTCAATCAGCCCGAACGTATTTGATCGGGTCGATTTCTGTCCGCGGCCTCAGAGCAGGCGGACAAATTATGGAGCAGTGGTCTTCAGACCACTGCTTCATAACTTCTGTTTCCGGCGAGCCTTCAGGTGTTAGGTACCATCTCATTAGTATTTTTATATTTGTTTCCTTTGCATGGGATGAGTGTGCCGATTGCATCAAGTTTTTAAATCTTTTAGTCCATGGTCATGTGGGTAGTTGGGAGAACCTATTTGCAATAATGTTTTGGTATAGAGTGGAGATTATTTTTTTTGTGTGATCTCTTTGGAAATGCACATTTGTTCAAATGTAGTTGGTGTTTGAGTGAAATCTCACTTGATTTTATGCATGAGGAAAAAATGTCTGAATTGGTAAAACCTAAACCATGAGTTAAAAAAGGATGTTCTAAAGAATCCAATCGTTGTTTAGTTTTGGATTGCTATTGTCTGTCAAAAGATAAATTGGAAGGAGTTCAAGGAGCTTATTTGAGCCTGGAGAAGGGAAATAATTCCCTGGTGTGAATTCAGGATTGTGTAGTAAGGTGATAAGAGTGAGTATGGTGTTGTGACTATGTTGTAGGTCTTGCGGATATGCATCCAGTCTGCAAGGTTTCATTGGCAAGAGAGGAAAGGGCTATTTTTTGTTTATTGTTAAAATCAGGATTCCAACAATTTCCGCCTAGGTGTTGTGATAGTGATAGAGAAGATTCAATTTGTACCCATCCCTTGGATCCTTCTCCTTCAAATTTGCACCATTCTGAGATTCTCTGCAAGGAAACCGCTAATTTATATGATCGAAGATGTGGCACTCCCAAACCCCCTTCTTTAGGATGTTTGTAAAGGGTATTTTTGTTAATGTGCCCGGGCCTGCGCTGCCATATATAATCATTCATGATTTTTTGTAATGTGTCTAGGTCTTTTAAAGTGCATGGAATGGGTATTTTAGGAAGTAACATCATTTTAACCGCTTGAATCCTTCCAGACCAGGAGATGGTTTTGGGGAGCCAAGATGATTAATCTACCATAATTATTTTTGCATAGAGCTAGGTGGTCTGGAGTAATGTTGATTCCTAAATATTTTAAGTATGTAGTATGTGGTTTGATGGGGCATTGTGATTGCATGGTTTTTAAATCCTGCTGGGAAACATTGATAGGTAAATATTCAAATTTAGATGTATTAACTAGAAAATTAGAGAGATGTCCGTATTGTGTTAGTTCGGAAAGTGTCACCTGCAGTGAGCTTTAGGGGTGGCTGAGTGTGTGTAGAAAATCATCTGCAAAGATTGGTAATTTGTGGATTTGTGACCTATTTTAATTCCTTGTATGAGGTTATTCATCCTGATCCTAGCAGCTAAGGGTTCCAGGAAAAGGATGAAAAGGAGGGGAGAAAGTGGGCAACCCTGTCACGACCCATTACGAATTTCAAAAGGTTCAGATAAGCTCCCATTGACCCTTACTTGTGCTGTGGGATTTGTGTAAAGGGCCATAATTTGCTATATGAACTTTATGAGGAAATCAAAATGTTGAAGTGTAGCTGAAAGAAATGACCAATCAAGGCGATCAAAAGCCTTTTCGGCATCAGTGGAAAGGAATATTGCAGGTGACTTATTTGATAAGATATGTTCAAGTAGATTAAGAATGTTTATAGTGTTATCTTTTGCGTCTCTTTGGGAGACAAAGCCTACTTGGTCTTGATAAATGATGTACAGGAGAATATGATTTAAACGGGTTGTGAGAATTTTGGCATATAATTTTAGATCTACATTTATTAGAGAAATTGGTCTGAAGTTGGCCGGAGTGTTAGGTGGCTTACCAGGTTTTGTCAGAACAGAGATATTGGCCTGAAGCATAGTGTCTGGGAAAAGGAAGTGTCTCAGGTATTAAGTTAAAAAGAGAAGTTAGGTGTGGTAAGAGGAGTTTTGAAAAAGTTTTGTAGTATAGACCTGAAAATCAATCTGGGCCTAGAGCTTTATTTGGCTTTCGATTTTTTTATCGCCTTCTGAATCTCTGATGCTTGAATAGGTTGATCAAGATATTGTCTAAATTCTAGAGTTATCTTGGGCATGGGGATGCTTTCTAGGTATTCTTTGCATAATTCTTGATGAAAGGCAGTATTCCTGTTTGCAAATAAGTTAAGTCTGTGATAATATTGTTTAAATTCGACTGCTATGGAGTGTGTCTTCTACAGATTTGCATTGAGAGGAATTGATTGAGTGTATGTAAGCTTTTTGTTGTTGTTTTTTTAAGAGTTTTTGATAATAATTACATTGATTTGTAACTATTCTTACACAATTTAAACACAATAAATTGCCTTAAAGGTAGAGTAACTTAGTTTATTTCACAAGAAAAAGCTCCCCTACAGGTGGGTTCAAGGGTCTGTGCAGAGCAGTGGGTGTGTGCACTATTTAGCCTATAAGGCGGGTGCATATAGCATCTGCTTGACTGGCCAATATGATGCAATAAACAATTAACCAGGAGACACTAGTTTAAACTGGGATACATTCTTTGTGATATCCATAGTGAACGGCAAGAAGTCTCTCTGTCCGCCTCTAAGAAAGACATAAGCAACATGAAACCCAGATAGTATCTCTAGAAAAAAAAAAACTCAGGTACAGTTCAGAGAACCAATTTTTACTTATGAAAAATCAAAGAGACAAACAATGCACATGTAACTAAACTATCTATCTGAAGGAATACATTCTACTCACAATTATTTTTTTTAAAAAACACTTATCTTTGTAGGCAATTCTTGGAGAAGTGTTTCCTTGAATGAAGGCCTTTGTGTAATTGTATTATAAATTAACTATGAGGGGTTGTGTAGTCTAAAAAAACAATTTATGCTTACCAAATAAATTCCTTTCCTTCCTGGCAGGGAGAGCCCACAACTTATTCCTTACTGTTGGGAAATACAACACCGGGCTACCAGGAGGAGGCAAAAACACCCAAGCCAAAGGCTTAAATATCCATCCCACTTCCCCTATCCCCCAGTCATTCTGCCGAGGGAACAAGGAAAAGTAGGAGAAACATCAGGGTATAAAGGTGCCAGAATAAATCATATAAAAAGGGAGCCGCCCAACAACAACAAAAATTACAAGCAAGGTCATGGACTCTCCATGCCAGAAAGCAAAGGAATTTATCTGGTAAGCATAAATTATGTTTTCCTTTCATAAGGCAGGGAGAGTCCACGACTTCATTCCTTACTGTTGGGAAAACTATACACCCAAGCTCCATAGGACACTGAAGGAATAACGGAGGGATCAAAAAAGAGGTGGACCCTATTCTGAGGGCACCACAGCCTGCAAAACTTTTCTCCCAAAACCTGCTTCAGCCGAAGCAAACACATCAAACTTGTAAATTTTTAAAATGTATTCTTACCCACAATAATTTAGTTTAGTTAGATAAATTTTATTTACAGATCTGTGGAACGGCCATGGGGACACGCTTTGCCCCTAGCTTTGCGAACCTTTGCATGGGTTTCATCTATAAATCCAAGTTTTGGGCAAGCGTTGTTTTCTATGGCTGTTTCATAGACTATTTGCTTTTCGTGTGGGAGGGTAGTAGAGAATTAGCTTTGGAGTTTGTTGGTCATTTGAATTCTAATACATGGGGTATATCATTTTCTCATGTTATTGAATCTGATAATATTGACTTTCTGGATGTGTCCCTGAGATGGGACCCTGATGGTCAATTAATATCCAAAAGCTTTTTCAAAAAAGTGGATTACAACAGTTATATTAACCGTAAGAGTAATCATCACCCTAAATGGCTGGACAATATTCAGTTTAGCCAATTCAGACAGATTAGGCGTAACTGTACGAGAGTTGAAGATTTCTAAGAGGAATCTAAAATATTAGAGAAAAGATTTTTGGACAAAAAATATAATCCTATTTCTATCCAAACTAGTAGAGAGAATATTAGCCTTAAATTTGGACTCTTTTTTTGAAAGTAAAAATACAAATTTGGCAATAGATAATATATTTACTAACTCTACTAAATTTATTACTGGTTTTAATAGTAACTATAGAGGGATTTTTGACATTTTGAATAGACATTGGTCTGTTTTATCTATGGATCCTATATTGAAGGATCTTATTGGAGAAAGACCAACATGTGTTTTCAAGAGGGCCCCCACTTTGAAGAACTCCCTGGCACCCAGCAAGGTGGTTTCAACCAAAGTTAGCAGATGCAGTAAACTCTACTCTATTACATTTGCAGGTACTGTTAAGGGCGTTTATAAATGTGGGAAACCCAGATGTGGAACTTGCATTTTCTTAGAAAATAAATGTACAGAATTTAAATCAAATATAACCAGTGAGATTTTTTCTATTAAATCTAGAATGAGTTATGATAGCTGATATGTTGTTTATTTATTAGATTGTATTTGTGGGCTCCAGTTTTGTGGCCGTACTAGTAGACCCCTTAGAAAGCGTTGGAGCGAACATCTGAGGAATATTAAAAACAAATTCCTCAAACATAGTGTTTCGCTCCATAGTACTTGTAAACATAAAGGTAAAAAGGGCATCTATAGAATTAGACCCATAGAATTTATTCCCCCATCAAATCAGTACAATTGGTTCACTAGACTTAGACAAAGGGAAACTTTTTGGATCTGGAAAATAGGATCGTTAGCACCAGAAGGCCTGAATGAAAATATTGATTTAGCAGCCTTTAATTAATTTGGTGTTTGGTTTGATTTTTAATTTTTAATTTATTATTATTTTTATTGTAACCTGCATATATGTTTATGTTTATATAAGACCTTTAAATTTAATTTTATACGTTGCTGCTCAAATTGTTTTAAATCCTGATTTTTGATGTATATTTAACATCATATTTTATCTGATCTGATTGTCACATGCATATGTCATTCTTTTTATTGGTATTAGATTTTATATATATGTAACTTCTTATGGTCCCCTTTGTAATTTATGTATGAATATAATTTTAACATTGATGTAGCCTATAGACTTTGTAGCTAATAGGCTTCATTGTGTATACTCCGGTTGTCAAGGATACATACACCTAGTGACGTTATGGTAATCACGTGTGGATTCTTGGTCCTCAATATATTGCGAGACCTGTGACATC